>NC_139230.1:142699234-142855272 GCF_977018435.1 Lepisma saccharinum
GAGCTTATCCTCTCGAATGCCAGGAACAAGTTTCCTGACCAGAGCGGATTTGCTCGTTACATAATTCATTGCAGTTTCATCCTTCCTTTGGATCCTAGCACGGATCCTGTCCTCGGCTAACCTGAGGTCACCTTTCTCCGGGACCGTGTCTTTTAATTTGTCCTTGAGATCGTTGTAGGACAACGTAGCAAAGTTCGGGGAAAGCTTTATGCCAGAAAACCATTCCAGGGCGATTCCCTTCAACGCTAATGCCAGAGCCGATTTCTTTCGCTCTTCATTCCACCCATGAAATTCCGCCAGGTTGTCGAACTTCAACAAGAACTGATGGACACTGTCTCATTTTCCTCCCGAAAATGCGGGCATTTTAAAGGATGCAGTATTCGACATGTTTACGTCAAGGTCGCACGAATTTACTTGATGCCCTAAGGACTCTTCGGGGTGGTTTGGACAGTGCAGATCAGCTAATGCATCGATTCGAGTCGCCTGTATTTGCCTACTTAAAGATCTGGTAATGACTCGCCGATTGGTGTGGGGAATGGGGGTAGACGAAACAGCTAATGAATAAAGTTCATCGAGGGTGTGATCAAGTTCATCTTCGAGTTCATTGAGCCTATCCATTGAACACTCATTGCTTGGCAAATGGAAATAGACATGCCAATTGGGGGGGTTTGATGCCAAAAGAGAGAAAAATAAAGGTTTAAAAACTGGGAAGCCAAGCCTCCACCACTTAAATCGTCTACTTTACCATATTGATAGAGCACTTATTTCGGGAGAAATGAGATAAGGTCAGATGGTGTATTACCGTTTACTGAGCTAACAAAAAAAGAGTAGGAGGAGAAGGGTAGGTGGCTGAGGGATGCGTCAGCACTTACCTCTGCTTCCTGGCGGCAGCACTGGCTGGTACTATCAATGATCCACCAACTGATTACAACTGAAATAAGGGCCTGGTGACACGGCACCCTTCACTTAAATAGTAGCCAGTTCCGCTGTACTTTGCAACCTCCGTTTCCTGTGGAATTCTCCTCTGTAAGTCGGAGCATTCCAGGAGACGGAGGAAACCGGACGAGAAGTACACTAGGAAGCAAACGTTCTGCACCTGCA
Source organism: Lepisma saccharinum (assembly GCF_977018435.1). NCBI lineage: Eukaryota > Metazoa > Arthropoda > Insecta > Zygentoma > Lepismatidae > Lepisma > Lepisma saccharinum. The sequence goes on from NC_139230.1 coordinate 142,700,336, forward strand.
TCCCCAGCCATCTACAATATTTCTATTAACCACAATGTATGAACTACACAAGTTACTTACCATATTTTTCACATTCTTCTGCTCCAAACACTTGAACTGGTGCATTCTTCATTTTTTCTGAAGATGGGTCATTGATAGGAGTTGAATCATGCCCCAGGAAAGAAGTCTGTTGTCTTATTGGTGTAGCCAAGGCATCACAAGATGAAAACTCAAAGTCACTTGAATACTTGTACTCAACCCCAAGAGAAGGTGGATCTTTCACTTTTTCATCAAGACTAGGTATTTCCTTTCCAATGGTTGCACTTTTAACATTTATCCTTTCTCCAAAGGAAGGGTTGAATCTAGAATCCAATTTCTGTTTTGAAACAGAAGTTCCATGTTTCACAGTTGGAATGTCTTCTTTTCGAGTAGTCAGTCTCTTACACCTACGTAAGGGGGATGGTGTAACATACTGTCGAGCTTTTGGAAAAGTAATTCCCAATTCTCTCTTTACACGATAAACATTAGGTGAGCATTTTGCTGGAGTTCCAATTGATCTAATTTTTGTACCAGTCTCCTGTAAAAAATAAAAAAAAATCCAATCAATTAAAATATATAACAGTAGGGAAATCATAATTACGAATATCCGGTGGCTATAATTAAAGTTGCCACATCAGAGCCTTCTGGAGCCCATTCAAAGAATCAGATTGCAGTGAAACTTGGTACAAAGGCTATGGAGACCATGGGGAAGCAAATGCTGATGGAAAAAAAGTTCAATTTTGAAAAAATCTCTCTGCAGAGAGAGGCCATAAGAAAATTACATAGGATATCCACATCAATATATGGGTTTATCTCCGTAGTTTATAAAATACATGTGGGTTATTTCATATTAAATGAAGTTTGTGTAAACACTACCTCTCAAATGTTGACCTTGTTGGTACAATTTGTACAATTTCCGAGACTTATTAAAATTTGGTTATTTGCAAAATGCAGTATTGCATTTAAGTTTGGAGATATATCGTCAAGAAAATTTCATCATGAATGATATGGTACGATATCTTTCCACATCATGGTATCAGTGATATATCATCCCCACAATATGTATCATGCCAGCAATATGTATCGTCCCTTATTCTTGGGCTTTATTTTCCTGTCACATAGAGAAGAGTATTTAATATAATAATAACCAACTTTGGTTTGTCAGATTTCGATGAAGAAAACAACATTGCAAGAAATGAATTCATGCATACATTAGCGAAGTCAGAAAATAATGAAAAGTTTGATGCAATAATTAATTAGTATACAAGTATATTGCACAAAAATTAATAATAATTACATATTTTGCAAAATCAAAGTAGTGCTGTGACAATTTCCCATTACAACCAAAATAATATGCCAAAAATGTTCTTTCAATTGTCACATTATTATTTCATATAAAGTTTGCAAAAGTTGCTGATTAGTGGTCTCAGCAGAAAATCTGAAATTCATTGTCTATCTGTACGATAGACATGCGCACAAAACACTATTAGGCTTATGCATGAATGGTAAATATAGATGTTCATTTTCAGTTGCAGAAAATATTGAATGGCCATGGTGACACTGCTTGCAGTGACAGCCCACCATTTCCATGGTTTAATGGACATAGCGGTAGTGACCAAACGTGAGATGTTGCTATGTTCAATACACATCCTTATTCTGTTGAATAAAAATTTGTATAAAATCGATTTCACAATGTGAAATGACAATGAAAATGGATTCTAACAGCTGCATAGACCTTCAAAACAAGACCAAGATCGTATTTGTGGGACTACCCAATACTAAGAATAAGTTGTTTCACGAACTTGATAAGAGCCTTTGTTGGTCGATTTAAAAAAGTCTGAAAATATAGAATTGTGTTTAAAACCTTTCTACCTGCACTGTATTTTCATGTAACTCGTTTACTGGTTAATTTTTAATTAGAGTTCAAACTCGAGCATCCATAATTTTTAATTCAACAGTAGGCTGGAATGTAGGCTGGCTTAGTGCAATCAAAGGGTTCCAGGCTAAATTCCCTACAGAAGCACATAGTGGTTCAGACCCAGTCCTAATTAGCTTATATGTGCATGTACTAGACTAAAAAAAAATATAACAAATTACAGTCACAGGTGGTGAATCTGGAAAGGAATCGAAAGCCTGGGACCAAATTTAGTGCCTTCGTTTATCATCCTCTTTGAATTAGTTTTGACTGAGAAGTCATTACAAATTGCAGTCGTGAAAGCAAAAAAACTGGACTTTAATTTTGACTTACTTTTACGGACCATTTTGCACCCATGAAAATACAAGGAAGAAGCATGACCAGCATGATTTGAACATCGTGTTGTCCTGCCTGACAATCACCTCATGGAGAATTTTGTATCCACAAGGAGGTATTATAGAACAGGGTGTTCCCAGAATTATAAAAATCAATTTTCCTGACTTCCATAAATTTCAATGACCAAATTCATAAAAAATCCCTGACCTCACACAGGTAGCTTTGTTTGAGTGTTATAGCACAATACATGTGCCATGAGCATGGAGTTGAATTGATTAAGAAAAGAAAAACAAACTCCTTAAGTCAATATGGTTTTTATTGACTGGAGCACTCAAATGGAAGATTTAATTCATTTAGCATTATTTTCTTTTAATCAGCCCCACCATCTTTTTTAATCAACCAACTCATGCCTTTTTCACATTATTGATTGACTGATTGAGTTGGTGTTTTAAGTCCACTTTATGCACATTAAGACTAATTGGGACTGGATCTACAGTTTAAAGTGGGATCCAAACCACTATGTGCCTCCACCAGGTATTGAACCTGGGACACCTTGATTACAAGGCCACGAAGCTACTACTGCGCCATTGGGGAGGCACCTTTTTCACATTACTATATATACAGGGTTTCTATAAATTAGTTATACAAAAGTAACCATTAATTGTGAAGGAAGTGCATGTGTAACAGAAATGGTTTATACATCAATGAATACAGCATATCTTCAAGTTTCTTGTCGCACGTTGTTAGGGTAAAAACATGGTGAGGCACAGGGACCTTTGCTCATCGCACAGAGTCCTGTCAAGCCATACAAATGTCAAGATATAATGAATGAACCGGCTGTCGGACAGGCACATTGACCACCATCGCACAAGCTTGCAAATGACAACTCTGTAAAAAAAAGTGGGGAAAAAGGAGGGTGTCTTCCAAAAAAGGGAGAAGTGACCTTGAGTGGACCAATCACAGAGCTTTCCACTTGAAACAAGGGACCCAAGATCAAACCATGTTTGTTCTTGGGAACCTCTCGCGATGAGCGGGGCTCCACTATGTTTTTCCCCATTTAACTCCAAGGTTTTGAATTACCAGAAACTTGTCCCTGCGAGTTTCTGGCGATGTGCTTCACTGTGTTTTTACCCTTAGTTTCAGAAGCCGCCACTGGAGGCATGAGTCTTTGTTTATCTTACACAAGTACCGACTTTGATCGGTCGTGGTGGAACGATTACGTGGCCACCTCCTCGACATTGCTGGGAAGAGAGGGAACAAAACAAACACACATTCTTTAATGTAACCCCAGATAGAGAAACCCATGAGGTCCAATCAAAGGAAGGAGGTGGCCACGGAATCATTCCACCATGACCAATCCAAGTCGGTACTTGTTAAGATAAACAAACGCTCACGCCTCCAGTCGCGGGGTCTAAAATTAACAACGTGCGACAATAAACTAGAAGGTATGCTGTATTCAATGATGTATATATCATTTCTGCTACACATACACTTTCTTCACAATTAACTGTTACTTTTGTATAACTAATTTATAGAAACCCTGTATATACACTAGTGTCCAAAATTAAAGCAACAAACAGAAATCCTTTCCTCGTGTGATTTTTTTTATATAAATTTGCCAAGTTTAACCTGTTGCTATCGTGATTTTTTTGTTGATAAATCCTGGCACATTAAGATTAGTTTATTTTTTTAATCTTAAAGCAGTTGTCTATGACATCATAAATATTACTATCACCTGATCGTATTATGTGGTCAAATGGACACACGGGAAAGATTTTCTGTTTGTTGCTTTAATTTTGGACATTAGTATATATGCATATAACATTTTTTATTTATTAAAGAAAACACTGAACTGAACCTATAGTGTTTTTTAGAATAATTATAGTACACACATTGTAATAGTTGGACTAATATACAACATTTATTGTTATAAAATATTGGTCTTTTCTGTACATGGGTTCACATATGAAAGACATGATAGGAATAATATATCATGTTGCTTTCACTGCAGAACACACATTATAACACAGTCATAGCAGGGAGATTACATAACCAAGGTTACACAAGATTAATCAGTCCAGTCACATTAAACATAAGTACAGAATACTTGATGATATATACTGTTAAAAAGCCACTATCATAAAAATTACATGCCACATTTCTTCTTCAAATGTGATTTCTTCCTCTACTATGTTGCCTATTGCAACTCTAGTTCCCTCCTTACCTCTTGTAGTTTATATTCTATATCTTCAACTTCATGATCAATTTTCTTATTTCTTTTTTCCCTTTAAGAACATTTTTCTTTCTTTAGGTAATTTTTATATCCTTGTCTGGAGGCACTACAGAAATAAGAAGTCTCCTGTTATCAACTCCTCCCTATTTGCATTGCCATTCAAAACTGTTTGTTTTCTCCCAAAGGTTTTTCACAAGAAGAGATTTAGTGAAAAATCTCCTTCAACTGGATCATTTCCATGAGATATAAAGACAATTTTTTATGACATTCCACATTTCACTGAATTGATTTCCATCCTCAAGCAAAGGTGCATAAAAAATTTTCCAAACCAACAGAGTCATCATGACAACAAAATTCTGAGAATTAACTCATGGATAGAGAGAGAGGTATGCATATTTTGTTTTTGACAAAAACATGAAATGTGAAAGAACACATCGTAATGTTAATTTTTCATGTTTCTGAAAGGTGTGAGGTGCATTTTCCTACTCTGTTTTGTCATGAAATATGCTAAATGAACTGCAAAATGCGAAATAGACTCTTAAACACAAAATTTAGAGTTTATTTACTGACAAGACACTTTCTGAAGTTTGAATTATCCTGTGAGTTATGCAATTCACAGAAAATTGATTAATTCTGCTGTAAATATTTGAGAAGCAAAAATGGACACCTTTATACAGTAATAAACTTAATACTCTGGTAACTATATAAATGTGCTATTAGAAGGGATATGTTTATTTTGTGAAATAAGTGCAGTTTTTAAATCAAATTTAGGATTATATTCACAATTTTGAAACTAAAATGTCATTTTATATACTGTTTTTGATCTGATTTTTCACTTCTATAACACCAAAATTTTATTTTATTTACCGCTTTTGAAGCAGAAATGGACTCAGTTTTTGGCCAAAGTTTGGCTTTTTTATTTACCAAAAATATGTGCTTCTCTCTACTCATGGAATATGTACACACAATGAAGCATGCCGTTTCCTAGCCTTCTCAGTACATCATGAGGGAGCAACTCACTGAAGCAAAATTAAGTTGACCTTCTTAGGTTTGATTTAAATTTCCCTGAATTATTAAAGACACCACTGATTTTACATTAATTTTACCTGATCTTCAGGTTTTTTCAATGACTCTCCCTCACCAATTTTTGTTGTCCTAACTTTCCACATTAAGGACACCCTGTTGTAAAAATAAAATGGATCTTCTGGGATCAAGAGCACCAGCATTTTCAGCCAAAATAAAAGTACTGCCTCACTATATAAAATCAGTGAAAGTATGACTATTCTACATAAATGAGAAGTTTTATTGTTTGGAATCCATGAGTACTGTTGCTTACTAAATGGGATCTGTGAAATTTACTCTGTAAAGAAAATGCCTTTTGTTCCTTAAGTTTGGAACCTCAATCCATACTATTGCAAGCTGGAACCCCGATTTTATGTTCCCTTGTTTTACATTTTCGTGCATTATACATTCAATCTCCATGGCCCTAATAAAGCAAAATGCTATAAAATTTTTCTCGATTTAACATATTCCCACTTTTTAAGTTCTTTCACCTTGGTCTCCTGAACAACAAAAATTCGAGGTTCCACTGTAGACTCAAAACTGACTATCACCTACCCAATTTTTAGAAATTGAAGTATTCAAAAAAGTTGGCATATAAGCACATTCAGTATTTCAGTTAACCCTGTTGAGAACACACAACAAAGATTTGATTGTTAAGTAAGTGCAAATTTGTGTTAAAATATTAGACGAAACCAAAGGGTTAGATAGGGAATTATTAAGATAAATTTATTTTGGAAGGGATGCATTTCCACTAGATATAACTAAAATTTATTGAAATTGACCAAACTTTGTGGATTCCTTTTTGCAGAAATGTAGCTTAAGCAAGTAGCTATTTTAAAAAGACGCGATCTGTGGTGTCAGTTCCACTGCTCCTTCCTGCTTTCCGCCATGCTTGGAAGAAGCAGTGTTGGTTGCTACATGAAGGGAAATTTCCTTTGGTAAAGGGTAATCCAGGTCCAATTTTAGGTAAAGAAAAGGAAACTTTATGAAAAATATAGAGATTGTCGGAAAATTTGAAGTTGTCGGACTTCTGTTTTTGGTTTACTTGCATGCCTGCATTGGTGTTTTAATTCTATTCTATCTAATTAATCAAGATGGAGTGTGTAATTATGTACAACAAATAAGAATTGTTGCATTAAACCAGGTCAAATTCTCAGAATACACTACTGCCCCCTAAGTCTTATTGCTTATGCTTGGATACATGATTGGAGCCAAGTGCTTACACAAAAAGTTTAAGTCAGAAATAGAGAAATGAAATTTCTGAATTTCGTAAAACATGTACACCTATAAGTATAAACATAATTACAAATGTTTGAAGAAGACATTCCCAATTGTTGTAGAATTATCAGTAAAGACACCATGCTAAGAAAGAGTATAAAATGCAGTGCACCTTGCAGCGTAAGATTCTCTCATTTTTTTCAGGGGAATGAGAGAAATTGCAAGATCCACAAAAATTTTTAACATGTTGCTAATTGGAACACACTGAGGACTGAATTTGAAATGTGGGAAAATGTGAAATTCATGAACTTTAATTCTTGTTCCAGTTTTAAAAAATCAAATTAAACACTGACCTTCTTTAATATTGGTTTTCCTGAACTTAGTACAGATTGGCACACCAACACAAACTGCAATTTCAAATTTTTTTCCTTGCATTTCAACTGGATCACATCTCGCCAATTCCCAGCTACTTTCGGTGTCCAAATGATGTGTAGATTACTTGCACACTCCTCATGAATCACAAACGATGATGGATATAGGCTTACATTTCTATCTCTTGGTGGACTTTTCTCAACTGTTATCTGAAATAATAAAGAAGCATTATAAGATATGGAAGAACTTCAAACAATACATACTTAAAATTATGTACAAACATACTTTAGGGATGAAGAGATTTTTTGATCAAATACAGTTTATGTAACAAATCAGTTTTATGAGACACTGGCAAGCATAAGTAATTATTTTAAATTTAATTATTTTTTATATTTAAGTAAGGAAATTTGAAACAGGATTATATATTTTAAAAGACAATTTATGTATATGGTAAAGATCTCAGAATTGTGAGACAAAAGTATATTATTGCTAATACATGTTAATGGCCACTATCAGAATTGCCGATGGTAATGCACCAAAATATGTAAAAATTCATTACAAACAAACAACAAAAATATTGTCTTCTCTCCGCACTTCCTGTGGATAATGATGGAAGATTATACTGCAACTGTAGAATTGTATGATTAGCTCTAGAACCTACTTCAACAGCATTTTGCCAACCACTGTGGCAGAGTGGTTAGCAAAGCTTGCTATGATGTCAGGGGTCCCGTGTTCGAATCCCGGCTGGGCATGAGTGTTGTTTGAGAGTATGTTCCTTCATCAATTTCATCATAACATCACTCATCCAAATCGTCACGATTAGACTTGGCAGAAAATTGACGTAAAATAACGTAATCCAAAAAACTCTACAGCATTTTGGATCTTCTCTTTGTTCAACATTTTCGGATCTCCTCCTCCACCAAGGATGTATCTCAGACCCCTGGTCCCCCCTTCCCTTTCCCCATTCCAAAAGACTTACCAAGTTCGAAAATTATATAATGAAAATACACTTGTTCAGCATTTGTTGTATAATTTGAGGATTATTTACTGGCATCAAACTTATTGGAAGGCAAAGATTATGTTGAGATCATGCGGTTTTCAAGGACAGTATCAAAGCAGATTTTTATGCACACTACTACTTATGCATAAAATATTGATCAGAAACTTTACTTTTCATAAAGTGGATCCAATAAATATTCAATTCTATTATTTTTACTATAATTTCTTAACTGGACTGGTGTTTATTACAAATTTTGGTGGTCTTAACTACACATTAAGCTAGATAATGAATATGTACTGCTATATTTCTATTCTTTTACCTTTATATCTATTCATGTAATAACAACAATACAGTATTAATTAATTTATGTATTATGAATTGACCTATAAATTATATTAATGTATTAATTTAATATAGGCTATATGTAACATAATTTAATATATATGTAACATTTAATAAAAAACTGGCCATTTTCCAACAACAGTACCTGCATCTGTAAGTAACTTTGGGCTCTAAATCTCCCTTGTAGTAGCATACTGATCTTAAGTATTAAATGAGGTATATATGCATGTAGTTCTGCATACATTGTGAGTAGTAAAGTTTTTAATTGTCCTGAAACATCCAATAGTTTAATACATATTATCTCTTGCTTAATTTTTTGTTACATCACAGGAATGCAACTTCAGCATAACCAAATATTTTTCAGTTTCTAAAAGATTGATGAAATGATAACAATGGCACAAACATGTGGAAGTTTGTATTAAGTTCATTTTATGCTCAGGGTGTGGGTTTGGCTTATAGTAATGCTCCTTTTAAAAGTATAGTAATGCTCCTTAAAAAAACCTTTTAAAGCTCCACCACATCCTGCTCTTCTATTTTATTATGAGAAGGTTTTGCGTTGTCACAAATCTCGATGCCTTATGTAAAACTGGCAACCCTGCATCCCCTAGCAGGAAATTATGTTACTTGACTGAGAAGACACGCCCCCTGCTTTGCATAACGGCCGAGGGTTCTCAGAACAAGCTGGCAGTGGTAATATAGACATACTCCAGGAAAGGAGGGTTCTTCTCCTAGAGGTAACACTGGCAGGCCAGGTGATCGGAAGCTATCATGTACAGGATTTGACTGTACTGCTTTGAGCCTTGCGGACATGGAATAGTAAGGTATAATTATACATTTTTGTTTCTTTTCGTTAAAGACCGGTCCATTCTATTTTTATTTTCGTAATACGAGGCACATGTAAAAAAAAAAGGGTCAATAATATTTTACTTGGGACTGGCAACACTGACAAAGCTGCGTGCACGGAAGCATGCTTTAGTATTGTGTGCCTGCAACAGAGATATATTTCTCAGTGTGGAAGTGCATACATGCGAGTAGCAGGAAGTTGAAATGGCTGCTGTAATAGAAAATCCCGCCAAATGCGAGGTGAGGTCGGTGATTAGATTTCTCAATGCAAAAGGAATGAGGGCAGCTGACATTCATCAGGAATTGTGTGCCATTTAAGGACCAACAGTAATGAGTGAAGGAAAGGTAAGACAATGGTGCCGTGCTTTTTGGGAAGGACGTTCAAATGTTCATGATGACGCGTGAAGTGGCAGGCCTAGTGTTCAGATGGATGACCTTGTGCAATGTGTTGATGGGAAAGTGCGATCCAATCGCCGTTTCACCATTACTGATCTAGGCAAGGAGTTTCCTGAAGAGTCTGATAAAACATTGCACTGAACTGTAATAGACAATCTGGGTTACTGCAAACTGTGAGCAAGGTGGGTGCCAAAAATGTTGACAAACACTCACAATGATGAAAGAATGAAATCAGCACGTGATTTTTTGGCCCGCAGGGAGAAGGATGGGGATGACTTGTTTTCTCACATTGTGACTGGAGACGAACCCTAGATATCATACGTCACTGGTGAGTCGAAGCAGCAATCCATGCAATGGTGTCACTCCGGTTCACCGAAACCGAAAAAATTCAAGCAAACACCATCACACCGCAAAATCATAGCAACCGTGTTTTGGGACCAAAAAGGTACAATCCTCGTAGAATTCCTGGAACCGGGACAAACCATCACAGCAGATGTGTATTGCCAAATGCTGTCTAATCTGCGACGTGCCATCCAAAATTGGCGAAGAGGAATGTTACTGTCTGAAATTCTGCTTATTCATGACAATGCCCGCCCACACACATCTGACCGTACTGTTGCGACCATTAAAAAAATCCGATGGGAACGTTATAATCACCCACCATACAGTCCTGATCTTGCCCCAAGTGATTACTTTCTGTTCCTTCATCTCAAAAAGTGGTTTGCTATGCAACGTTTTGATGATAGTGAAGTTCTCAAGACGTCAGTTCTTGACTGGCTGAGATCCCAGGTGGCAGATTTCTACGTAAACTTGTTCCACGGTACCAAAAATACTTGGAGCATCATGGTGACTATGTAGAAAAATAGCCAGGGTATGCACTTGTATAGCATCAAAATAAAAAATTTTCTCGCTTGATTTTATTCTCTGTAATAACCAATCGGCCCTTTTTTTTGACATGACCCTCATAGTTTAGAATCATTCATTAGTAAAAAATGCTTTTGTCAGATATTCAATGCCACTATCCGACGGGGTAAAATTCAAATGTTGTTACGAGAATCTTCACGTCTTTCTACTAAAGGTTCCAATCATCCTGACCAGTGCCAGTAATAATATGTGCGTGGAATTGTTCCCAATTGATTTTAAGGGTATGTATACATAATCCGAAATTATTTATATACTTGTCTCTCTTATCTGTTTTTTATATATATATATATATATATATACAGGGTGTCATTTTAATGGCGCCCACGGACCACAAATTCGTATAGAGGACATCAAAACAAACAACTTTTCCCAGTAACATTTATATCGTTGGTACGTCGATTCGACGCTACAGCCGTTCAAAATAGATCGTTTTGCCGCCTGGATGCTGGCAACCCAACACAACATTTGATCGTACCTGTGACGTCATATCCTGTAGCGAAACAGCGCAAGGCAGGGTTGCAAGGAACACACAAAGTTTGTGAAAAATGACAATCTACCAACCACGTTATTAGCTGTAAAACGAAGCGAGAAACGCGTCCAGAAGACCGAACATCATAGCCTACCAGCCAGAAGATCAGCAGTTATCTCAGGGGAAGGGGGAAGTGAACCAACGATATGAGAAATGGTAAAACACGTATTCAAAATGAAATGTCAATGTCGGATTTTGTCTCAGCCTACATCTAAAATATCAACAACAATAAATTTTATTGCACTTACAGCTTACACGTGGCTGTTTACGCCCAACTTCATGTCAAATATTTGCAAATCTCGTTGCAAGGTTGATATCTACATGTTTGTGTCCAGATGCCATGTGGTACATTTGTGCTGATAACGGAAATATCCGAGTTTCACATTGTTACATTACGGCTAAAACAAGTACAACCAGAGTAACAATCTAATGATGAATCAGTACCGAATATACTGCTCTGTTCACATTTGCAAACTATTACATGTGATCCGGTGCATAGATAAACACATAGTCGTCTTAGAGCTTGTATTACTACTACTTATATCCCTGTATTTTCAATCATTTTTGCCACTTGCCTCATAATGCTCTGAATATACATTATATTATCTGTTGCTTACCTTTGGAATTTTGAGTTCTTTCATTTCTATTTTGTCACCTGTTCAGTTTGTCACAGACAACTAGTATCAGAAGGACGAAGTGGATAAGACTAAATTGTAGATGCCAACTTGGTAACTAGATTTGCAAATATTTGACATGTAAGCTGAGACAAAATTCGATATGACCACTTCCACTTCAATTCTATTTTCTTTCTACTATTTTTCGTATCGTTTGTTTACTTCCTGTTAGGGTACAGAAATTGTTTTCTCGTTTTGTTTTACGGTACATAATGTGGCTGATTTAAGCTATGTCATTTTTCACAGAGTATGTATGTTCTTGGCAACCCTGGAAGGCATCGCTTCACGACGGGATATGACGTCACAAATGCAATAAATGTTGTGTGTGGTTGCCAGCATTCAGGCGGCAAAACGGGCTTTTTTGAACGACTGTAGCGCCGAAACGACGCACCAACGAGAGAAATGTTACTGAGAAAAGTTGTTTGTTTTGATGTCCTCTATACGTTTCCGTGGTCCGTGGGCGCCATTAAAATGACACCCTGTATATATATATATATGGGCTGATACGTGTGTCAGTAAATGAGGAAATGCATAGAACCTGTGGCATATCAATTTCATGTAAAGAAAAGGGAATCAGGGACTATTTTGATTGTACAGGATTAATATTCTTGATGGTTGCGGTAAACGCGGTTTAAAATTACTTAGGTGAAATTTAGAAAATTTCGCACTTCCGCATTGCACAATTTAATGGTTAAATCCTATTAATTTCGAAGATCTACTGTCTTTATTCACAAAAGGGTACGGTGTTTGACGCGGAGATGGTACCGCGTCACTGCATTGTTTGTTCCCGGGCGGCGGTAGTTGTGATTTCTCTCATTCGGCAGCGCCTGGCATGCACATCCTGGTTTGCGTCGTCTACTTCCTGTTGTCAGGTGGTGTTGCCAGTTGGTGGTTGGGGGGCTGGGCTGTGCTGCTGGGCATGGTGCCGTTCCTGTTCCCCACGTCGCTGGAGGGGGGTCGAGTATGTGCACCGCATCTTTTCTTTTTCAGGTCAGGGATCTTTCTGAGGACAGGGTGCCAAGTCGGGTGTGCCTGTCCATTGTCCAGGTTCAGTGCTGGTTTCTGTTGGATGATAGCACGGGTTTCTTTGACAGTGTTTTCTATGACAGAGCCGGTTGGGTGAAGTATGGATATGGAGGAGATGGTGTGGTTAGTGGAGTGGAGGTGTTGAGAGAGGCCTGATTTTGGTGTATCATTTTTGGCATCTTTTACGTGTTCGTTAATCCGTTCTTGGACAGTGCGGCTGGTTCTGCCAATGTAGGTGTTGTGGCATTGGCATGTGGTCTTGTAGACACCAGGGGATGCAAGTTTGGGTAGGTAGTATCTCTTGAAGTTGGGTAGTGCTCTTCCGATTTGGAATATGGGTTTGTGTGCCACTCAGATGTTGAAAGGTTTGAGGTCCTTGGCAAATTTGCCAGATGTGGTGGGGTGGTATGGAAAAGTGATCCATTTGGGTTTAGGATTTTGGTTCAGGTTATCTCTGTTTCTTGGGTGTCTGAGATGGGCTTTTGTTTTTGCACACCACATGGATAGTTGGCGCTCGGTGTAACTGTTATTTAGGCCTATTTCAGTTACAAATGCTATTTCATCATGGAGGTCATCTTCTGTGCAGCTGTGTGTGAAGGCTCTTCTGTAAAATTTCATCCATACTCCAGCTTTCTGATTTGGTGGGTGGTTCGATTTTGCATGGATGTACTGGGTGCCCGAACCTGGTTTCCTGTATAGGGATGTGATGAATTTGTCTTGGTGTCGTCGGATGCTGAGGTCTAGAAAGTTGAGGTGGCCATTTTGTTCCCTTTCAACGGTGAAGTTTATGTTAGGGTGTATGTTGTTGATAGTAGTTAGGAGATGGGTTAGGTCCTCTTCCTGTTTGTAAATGACTATGGTGTCATCGGCATATCTTTTGTATCTTATATGAGCAAACTCTGGTTGGGTGAGTATTGACTTCTCAGCCAGATGCAGTACAATGTTGGATAGGGGTGCAGAAAGGGGGTTGCCCATCACTAGGCCTCCTGTCTGGTGGAAGAAACTGTCCTCGAACTGGAAATAGTTGTGGGTGAGGCAGGCTTGTAGAAGGTTGCAAATTTCATCTGTTACAAATGGGGGCGTAACTAGCATAACTCAACCCCCATCCAGCCACGCGGGGAACAGGAAACATGCCGAGCAGCACAGTCCACCCCCCCAACCACCAGCCACCAACTGGCAATGCCACCTGACAACAGGAAGCAGACGATGCAAACCAGGATGCACCTGCCAGTGCCGCCGAATGGGAGAAATCGCAACTACTGCTGCCCGGGAACAAACAATGCAGTGACGCGGAACCATCTCTGCTTCAAACACCATACCCTTTTGTGAATGAAGACAGTGGATTTCGAAATAAATATGATTTAACCATTAAATTGTGCAATGCGGAAGTGCGAAATTTTCTAAATTTCATGCAAGTAAGGATTAATATTGTTATAATAAATTACCACTAAATTGAAGTTCGATATTCGAAATGTTTTGTTTTTTCTTATTTAGTTATTGACATCATCTGATTTGTCTCCTATTTATGTCCTAAAAGAAAAATGGGTGGGGCTACGTTAAAAGTTCTTGATTAATATAAAAACTGAAGTGGCTAGAGTGTTACAGTGAAATCATTTTTGTATTACTGGACCTGGGCCACCGTGGCTCAATGACCCCAAAGGTGGGTCCAGTTAACCGTTAATATGAAAAGGAGAGGGGATACTGTAATTTTGGGATTTGGGTACCTTTGATCCATGGTATTCGTATTTGAGCATATGGGGGCCTGAAAACAAATCTCTGTGGTAAAACGGAAATTGGATTTGGATGAATTACATCAGAGATTTTAGACTTGAGTTGACTAGAGTAAAAAGTGAGAAAGGTTGCAGGTGTTTTAGTTTACCTGCATATTTATGATTAAGTTTTCCTCTGAAATGGCCAATGCTGATGTGAGGTGGTCGTTAGATTAGTGATGTAGAATGTTAAGATTTTTTATTTGCTTCCAAAAAAAACACAATTGTTTTTGAATGCAAGGACCATGTCGCAAGGGGTAATTCCATGTCAAGTCAACCAAAAAAACTTTGATGTAATGGACTTGGATAAATTTTGGTATATATGTTTCTTATCATCTGGAATGTACAAAATATTTTTATTTTTATTATTCATGTTGCCGCTTTTTGAGTGATTGAAATTTGAAAATTGACAAAATTGCCCTAAAACTGCTCACTACTGAAACTTTAAATACAATTTTCAAGAGACATGTTTCAACTACAGGGCTGGGCATGGTCTCATTTTAAAGCTTATGAAGAGGGCTTTCATTTGATATACAAAATGCTTGGTTTTTTTTTTGCAGAAAACAAATTTTGAAAGCTGTTTACAATTTCCAAAAAACGAAATTTTCGAATATTTTCCAAAATTTTACACATATTTGTACACATCTACTGAAGGTTCAGTCAAAATTTCAAGGTGGTATCTCTTTGGTATCATGAGTGTGAGACAGTTAAAGCTCAAGTGTGCGTAATCCCTTTCCTGTAGTGACTTGTTTATTCCTGCTCTACTATGCTTCTTTGTCCAACTGGATCAGTTGTGGTGTAGCTGTCAGAGTGCGTACATATCAGTTAACTTCTGTGCTGTGAATTGTTTGAAACTTGCTTTATTAGTGTCTTCATTTCCTGAAAAAAAATCTTGATATGGATAGCAAGAAGTGGTCCATTTAATGTTATAATCCTTTGAAGAAAAAGGGACATTGGTGTAGTAAAGATCTGAGGAATGTAGCAGCTTGGATGATTTCTTTAAATTATGGAATTGAAGAAAACATGAAAATTTGCAATTCCTGTAGACTGCAGTTGGGGAAGGAAAAGCAGGCTATCGTTCCAGAAAAAGAAAATCAAGCCAGATGATAATGCTGGTTCTAGTCGCAGTAACCAAGATTCAGAATATATGGATGTTGATACAGGGTTCAGCTACTTGAATGCCTCTTTGATCTCTCTTGGTGACTCTCCAGTGAGTAAGAAAAAACTGAAGAGTTCGAAAAGGAATTGCAGAGAAAAGATAAAGAAAATAAGAAATACTTATACCCAATCTCTTTTTAATGCAGAAGGTGATAAAGATGAAGAAGAATGCCACTGTAGTGATTCTGAATCAGATATCTTTGAGCAACTTAAAGAGAGATTTAAAGCTACAAATAAAAGTGAAAGTTCATGATTTTGTCTATTTTGACCAAAAGTTGGTCATGTGGAAAAATTGAAAAGGAATTTGGTGTTAGTAATTACCTAACAAAGAAAGAAAAAAAAACACGTCGAAGAGAAGGGAATTTTGTCCTCACCTGACCCCAGACCTGGAGAAACTTTACCAGAAGAAACAGCCTTATTAGTTAAAGATTTTTACTGCAGTGATGAAGTTAGCAGGCAAATGCCTGGCCAGAAAGACTATGTTTCCGTGAGGGACACACATGGTAAATGTATCCACATTCAAAAAAGATTGATCATGGGAAATCTGAGAGAAATATTCAGACTTTTTAAATCTAAATACCTGCTACTTAAGATTGGTTTTCAAAATTTGTAGAATTAAGACCAAAGAGTTACATAATAGCATGAGCCAGTGGTACCCACACTGTATGTGTTTGTACCACTCATCAAAATGTTAAACTAACGATAGCTGGAGTGATGAAGTTGGTATGCATGCTTCTGTATTTATAATGTGGTTAGGTATGTAAAATATGTTAACTTAAATCATCACATGGTTGTAAGGGGTACCTTCCACGTAGTACACCCTGGACTGGACTAACAAGGCTCTGGCAACTGGCCCCAAAGCCAGTATAATTTTGTTTATGTTGTCCTGTGTTTTGTCCTTATTTGTGCTCAGTGCTCCTTTACAGCCTCAGCTTTTAACGAAAGTCAGAAGATTTTAATATTTTATATTTTATGATTTTATTTATGCAACGTTAGAGTTGTTATGTGTAATGATAAGGGGCTGGACCCCGTATAATGTGACGGGTGCAAAATAGTCTTAGTGCTGATGCACCCAAAATTTTAAATTCAAATCAAATCAAAGAGATACCACCTTGAAATTTTGACTAAACCTTCAGTAGATGTGTACCAATATGTTTAAATTTTTTGAAAATTTTTGATTGAATTCTTGTTTTAAGTCCACTTTATACACAGAAAGGCTAATCGGGACTGGACCTACAGTTTAAAGTGGGATCCAAACCACTATGTGCCTCCACTGGGTATCGAACCCAGGACCCCTTCATTATAAGGCGAGGACGCAACCACTGCACCATCGGAGAGGCCGTTGAAATTTTTTAAAAATTTCGATATTTGAAATTGTAAAATAAAATTTTGAAACAACTTGCAAAATTTGTTTTTCGAAAAAACCAAGCATGTTGTATATCAAATTAAAGCCCTCTTCATAAGCTGTAAAATGAGACCATGCCCAGCCCTGTAGTTGAAACAGATCTCTTGAAAATTGTATTTAAAGTTTCAGCAGTGAGCTGTTTTGGGGCAATTTTGTCAATTATCAAAATTCAATCTCTCAAAAAGCGGCAACATGAAAAATAAAAATGTAAATATTTTGTATATTTCAGATGATAAGAAACATGTATACCAAAAATTAGTCAAATCCATGACATCAAATTCCAAAATTTATTTTTTCTTGGTTGATTTGACATGGAATCAGATAGGCTAATCAGGATTGGGTATGCAGTTTTAAAATGGAATCCGAATCACTATGCAATATGTCTCCACTGAGGATCAAACCTGGTACCCCCTGCTTATAAGACAGTGTTACCACTGGGTAGGTAATATACACAAATTCACATATGGTAAAGCAAATTAGTAACTAGCAGAAATGGCAAATGTGTGTGTCTTGGATGTAAAATTATTTAGGTAATTTAAAAATATGACTTCATGAACACCTTAAACCCTCAACTGACAACGCACGTGAAATAGGTTAGCCATAATTAGTAAAAAGCCAAAAGAGCCAACATTTCCAGTTTTTTCGCCAAAAAGCCGGCTTTTTATAAAAAAAACAACAACTGTCCATTCAAAAAAGGCAGCTTTTTTGCAACCCTACCTGTAACATAAAAATCGTAAGCGATATTTACAATCAGTTTGCTGCATTATTAAACATGTAATATTACCTTTGAGTATGTTTTTTGATCTGGCTGGCTGGTGACTTAAACAATACTTCAAACTGATACTGGTGTTCTAAAATAAGTTTCGTGAGATTAACTAATCTTTCATTCAGATGCAGTTCACTGAAATTACATTTTTGTGTGTTGAACTATGCTTTTTAATATTTTGGTTCAACTTCCCATGCTCTAGCCATGCAATTTAGAAGACAACAATGCTATCTCTAAAATTTCTGGCTGCATTAGGAAAACGAACAGATTAAAATTAAAAATAACTTTTGGACTGTACTTCTTAGATGTTTATGAACTATTTTTATTGTGATGAAAGTAAAAATGCTTGAAAAATTTAAAAAGTAATGAAATTCATGTGAACATCACACTCAGTATACCAACAGAGTTAATCTAAAACACATATACCAATGAAGGATTGATCTAGAAGGAAATTACATTTATATAACTTTTGAAGAAGGTCAATCTGAAGAAAAAAATTCCATGTGACAAACACCAATACAGTAACAATACCACAGAAGCTCCTGGAGGGACGACATGGGTGGCCTCATAACTTGGACACTTACTAAGATTTACATTAGGGGTGGCCAGATCCGGCGGATCCTAAAATTTTTCGGATCCGGAATTTTCAGATCCGGATCCAGATTCCAGAACTTTCGAATCCGGATCCACAATTTTCGGATCCGGATCCAAAACTTTCGGATCCGGATCCGGTATTTCGGATCCGGATCCGTTTTGCCATCCCACATGCGCTTCTTTGGAAAGTTGGAAAGTAAGAATGTGCTTATAACAAACATATTGTTACCTGCTAATATACATATATATATATATATATATATAATATACATACATACACATATATATATATAGTGTATGTGCGCGCGTTGGCGATTTGTAATTAATTAATACACTTACAAGGGAGGTTTAAGTCTCCCCCTCCGATTTCCATGAAACTTGGCAGGTGTATAGAGCACCCCCCCCCCTTCAAATGTCAAAATGAGGAGAAATTGAAGTGGGGATCTGACCCCGAAACCACGTAAATATGGCATAGGAAGAAACAGGGGGCATAGGGCCTCTCTATACACCTGTCAAATTTCATGGGAATCGGAGGGGGACACAGGGGTCAGATGATCCCCACGTCAATTTGTCCTCATCTTGACATTTCAGGCGGGTTTTGCCCCCTAAAACAGTTTTTTAGCCGAAACAAAAAAACACGTATTTCTTCATTTGGGCTCCCTCTATACACCTGCGAAGTTGCATGAAAATCGGATGGGGACACAGGGGTCAGATCTTTACTTCAATTTGTCCTCATCTTGACATTTGAGGGGATTTTGCCCCCTAAAACAGTTTTTAGCTGAAACAAAAAAACACGTATTTCTTCCTTTCGGCCCCTCTATACACCTACCACGCTTCATGGAAATCGGAGGGGAACACAGGGGTCAGACCCCACTTCAATTTGTCCTCATCTTGACATTTGAGGGGGTTTTGCCCCCTAAAACCGTTCTTTAGCTGAAACAAAAAACACATATTTCTTCCTTTGGGCCCCACTATACGCCTGCCAAGTTTCATGGAAATCGGAGGGGGACACTTAGATAACCTCCCTTGTTAGTCTTACACTTTGTAATTATATAACAGTGCATATATTATGATGTTTTATTTTAATTTGTAAAACTGTAACTGTAGAACAATTGTATAATTTTTGTATAACATTTCTATCTTGTTATATGTGTTAAAGGCAGCGGCGTATACTCTGGGTCACCTAGGTAATCGCAGATGACCCGGTTGTATTTCTTTTTTTTTTAAAAAAAAATATATATATATATATTCACATTTCTTCGCAATATTCTTCCAAACCAATTTCAATGCATACATTTCTTTGCTTCCAGCGCGCGAATGGTTCCAACCGTTTGCCGCTGAATGTCCTGGAAACCTTTCTCCAGCCGGTGGAATGACTTCAGGGAATCTCACCCTGACGACATTCCTCCCGCTTTCCTTACAACCCTTGGCGAGGAGGGAGGAGAAACAAAGAGGGGGAGGAAACACTGCTTCTCAGGCGCGGTGATTCCGTACCCAGGGTAAGCTCCTTCTTGTGAGAGTCCACCGGTCGCACTCTCAACCTTCAGAGCCTTTCCCGTTCCCTTCGCTAAACTAGGGAAAACATACCCGGTAGAGTGCGAAGAACAGGAAAATTGAAAAACATGGGCAAACCAATTCTACGCTAATTTTCACTTTACATTTGCTTCTGTCTTGCTGATTTCTGTTACTTGAACATAAATTTATCAAAGGGAAATAGCTTAAATATTGAAGATGAAGCAAACTAAATTAAAATTCAAAGCTTAAGCAATTAAAGCACCTATATGCTGACTCCCCCATCCTTGTATTTACAAAAATAGTGATTGTTTCTCCTCTCTAATCTTCAAAAGCAGCGAGAATACTTCTTTCACAGAACTGAATATTTTTTAAAGGAAAAGATATCAAAAATAAATTATATATTAGTTAATTTAAGTTGCTATATTCCACCTCTTTAGATTAATAGTGATGAAGATGAACGAATTAAACATAAAACGAAAAAAAAAACACATCAGGCACGTAGCCAGGCGGAGGACTCGGGGGGCTGAAACCCCCCTCCCCGAAATCCTACAAATATCTAATTAAAAAAGTGTATAGTGGTAATTAATTTTACTTCATTAGCAGGATTAAACACCTTGCATAATACGTTGTAATAATCTGAGATTCATCTTCAGGACTTCCAACCTCACTGTTTCAACTTTATGTGGTGGCTGCTAATAAGGGATGATCCCCATCCCGAAATAAAATTCTGGCTCTGGCCTGCAATGATTCGAACTTTTAAAACCTGTCATTTCAAGCTCGGAAAGGGATTTTTTTTTATCATTCATAGGGAATTTCATTCTCAGCCAGGAACACAACAACAGGAGTTTGGCGCGTGAATCTGAATGCGTGTAGTCGTTGGCTTCGTGCTGTGCTTTGTGTTTATTATTTATTTAGGTGTTAGTGTTTGTCAGGGACGTCGTTAGGGAGGGGCACGCGGGGGCACCGGCCCCGGCAAACGTCCACGTGGCCCCGGGAAACTATTCTGTATTTGCTGGAAATTTTACTTTGATGACAAATATTGCAAAATAATTCTTCAGTAACTTTTGCTTGCAGTTTGAAACACTTCTTCAATTTTCAGTAGCACGAACCCAAGCAAGGCATTTCTTTCCTATTTCCCTCTTTCTTGCTTGTGAACACGAACAGACGTATTGGCAGAGGATGCAGTTAATGGTTTTGTGGTCTGCCCCGGTCAGGGAAGTCTGAGACCTATTGAAAATGCACTTTTCCTCCCTGCTGCACACCAGACCCAGGATCCCCCAAAACCCGCACTTTCTCTTCATCTGGCCCTGCACTGGCACCATGGGCACCGAAAGGACGACACAAACAGGAGGATTTAGCTACGGATGGCTAGAACTTTCTGGGTTAATTATTTTATGGTTCAGAAAAGATATCCCCATGCGTTTCAAATTCCAAGAACAGAATTCTATTGCTTGTCCCTTTTTCAGCGCGGGAATGAATGACACAGCGGTTCTTCTCACATGCACTCAACCCTCCTGCTAATGACCTGCCCTGCAAAGGAGGGGAAAGGCCACTTTCTGAAAATTCAGAGAAACATCGAAGCGGTCGGTTCATCTGTTGATGGGTGGACAGTTGATATCTGTCAGATAGTTTGAAGTAGGATTTGTGGTCCGAGCGGTGTAAACGCGAAAAGATAGCATCACGAAGTGTTTGTGATCTCGTTTTCCTACATCGCGAGTAAAATGTCGAATGAGAAGCTGCCAGATTGTCTTCCTCTGGAGACAATAGATCAGGATCGACTGATCGACCAAATATCCAACATATTGGCATTCTAAAAGAGAGTCTGACTAACACACAAGATCCTGGGTTCGACTCCCAGGGTGGTTGATCTCATGTATAATGAAGGATAAAACACGTTTCAATTACGGAAGGAAACTAGGTATGTAGCAATTGTTTTTACAGCCGTCTGTAGGCTCTATGAATATTATGTTACAAAATTTGTATATCTTTCTAACTTTCTGTGATTTTTCTTCATTTAGCCTCCACCTGCGAATGCGGAAGCTGCTGTTGCTTAGGTGGCTAGGTTGGCTAGACATAAAAATATAATTAACCCCTAGTAATACAGCGAATAGGGGCCTCCCCGATGGCGCAGTGGTTGCGTCGTCGCCTAGTAATCAGGGGGTCCCAGGTTCTATACCCGGTGGATGTACAAGTGGTTCAGATCCCACTTTAAACTGTAGGTCCAGTCCCGATTAGCCTTACTGTGCATAAAGTGGACTTAAAACAACACATCAATCAATCAATACAGCGAATAATACTTATATAATATAATCAGGAGTTATGGAGAAGCAAATTACTTATCAAGTATTTTCTGTTTCTATTTGTTGTGCTGTGGTTAACAATGTGCACTACGATGCCAGTGGTCCTGGGTTCGAATCCCGGACTGGGCGTGTGTTCTTTATGATGGTCCTCTCATCAATTTCACATCATCTTCATCTTCATGATTAGCCAAAAAGTGTCAGAAAAGCAAAGTAAAATAAACCAAATCAATAATTTATATATTTCTATATTACGCCGCTTTTCTACCTTTTGGGTTAAATGCGACGATGAGGATGAATGATGAGCCGAAGGAATGGCGAAAGGACAGACATGATACAACCATACCTGTCCAATGTCCGAACCTTGGACCTATGGTTTCGTAGCGTGTTATACTCAGTGGAATTCTTAGGAAGAAAAACTGTAAAAGTAGGGTGAAAAGAAGCAAAGTTGTACGATGCATAAAAAGCCATGTTTAGTTCTTCTAAAACCTTCCAATTATCGAGTTCGTGTGTTAAGTCCACTGTATGCACAGTAAGGCTAATCGGGAATATGAACCACTATGTGCCTCCACCGGGTATCGAACCGAGGACCCCTTGATTGGAAGGCGACGACGCTACCACTGCGTCATCAAGGAGGCCGAGAAAAACTTACAATTAGCCAGTAAAATTAATATTGAGGGACAAGGCATGCAAAGAGTTCTTTCATTCGGCTGCGCGTGGTCATCACATCGAGTCCCATACGTAGTTTCGAGAGCAGAATTTGCTTCCATATCGCTTTCAAGTACTTCCCAAATTGTCCTCACGATGTTGGAACAGCACAGAAATTTTAGAACTAATACAAGCAGGCACATACCCAGAGAAGGGGCTCGGGGGATGCAGTCCTTTCCCGAAATCCTACAAATATCTGATTTTAATAATGTGTAGTAGTAATTAAATTTACTTCATTAACAGGATTACACATATTGTATATGGTAAGTTGTAATATATCAAGAAATTCATCTGAGCCCATTTACTCCTCCCCCCAACCTCTTCGTCTTTAGATGGCGGCTGCCGATAAGGGATAAGCCACTTCCGAAATCAAATTCTGGCTACCGGCCTGACCACCAGCGATCGAACCTTGAACCTTTCGATTGATTGATTAATTGAACTGGTGGTTAAGTCCACTTTATGCACAGTAAGGCTAATCGGGACTGGACCTACAGGTTAAAGTGAGATCCGAATAACGATGTGCCTCCATTGGGAATCGAACCTGGGCAGTTTGTTGAACCTGCCGAACCAAAGACGAGAGCGTAATTATTTGAGCGTGTGGGATCTTTGTTTTATCCAGTGCCATCATATATTCAGTTTTACACACATAAATAAGATTAATTTTAAGAAATTAGACGTGTGCATATAATTTGTTATCGTCATCATTTCCCAAGTGAACAATCAGATGCCATAGAAGACTCGGGCCCACCCTTGAACTAAGAGATACCGGATTCGATTCTGGTATGAACTGTATACATGAGATGCCTAGCTTGAACTCATTACGCACACATTTCATATTTGCACTGTTGCCAATACTTGTAAACCTGGTTCCAGTCCTTCATATCTAAAACCACGGAAAGGGGTTTTATCTACTTCTCAATTTTCTTCCAGCAAATTTACAAATCTAAAGACTAAGAACATTGTTCTTGGTGTATCAGCCATTAAGCTAATGAATTCATTCTGCATTTAGTTTCCCGAATAATGGCTGTGGATTTCGCGAGAGTATATCCGTAGACTGTTGGGGTCTAGAAGAAAATGATGTTCCTTTGCAATTTATTGATTGATTGAGTTGGTGTTTAAAGTCCACTTTATACACAGTAAGGCTAATCAGGATTCTACAGTGTAAAGTGGGATCCGAACCACATGAGCATCTACCGGGTATCGAACCCAGAACCCCTTGATTAAAAGCGACGATGCTACCATGCGCCACCGAGGAGGCCCTTGCTCCTTTTATATATATATATATATACACACACACACATACATATATAATGTATATATATAATAGGCCTATATGGTGTATAAATAGTTTGTTAATTTATAATAGTTTGATAGAAAAAATTTACCGTTTGGGCCCCCCCAAACTGATCAACCTAGCTACGTCCCTGGTGTTTGTCGTGATAGTGCTGTGTTAAAGGGTAATGGATGTGATACAAGATTTGCTGGTGAAACCTTTTGGAACAAGATCTTATCAGGAGAAGTTGCAACTTGTTAATACAGGTAGGCCAGTGTCATCGCTTGAACTTATTTCTACACACAAAGACAAAAATCGGGAATATGTGAGGCTTTTTCGCAAGCAA
The DNA here is from genome assembly GCF_977018435.1 of Lepisma saccharinum. NCBI lineage: Eukaryota > Metazoa > Arthropoda > Insecta > Zygentoma > Lepismatidae > Lepisma > Lepisma saccharinum. Next base: position 142,725,055 of record NC_139230.1, read on the forward strand.
ATTATGACAAAACACCATGGTTGACAGGAAGTATAAGTGTTAATAAGCTTTGCTTCTTTGTTGGCCGTGCTTACTTTTCGGGGCTGAAAGGAATGTATGGACGCGTGGCGGATACTGTAATCTTTGCAACGCTTGCGTCAAACATGAAAAATCCAAAAGTCACATAACTTCCTCTGTTAAGCTGCAATCTTTCGCACAGACACGTATTGACGTGCAACTGGACAAACAGCGTGCTTTGGATGTGGTACAACACAAGTAATCGGGTCCTGGAGTAAGTGGAATTTTGCACTTAAATTAATATTGCGGGTTTTTATTTCACTAGTGCACGTCTTTCATTTTATATTTCACAGGTTGTTTTTTTATAGCTTTATAATACTGTCTTGTTTTATTATTTGAAATTCTCCACGTATATTAAACTGCAATAACGAGAATTAATTGATTGTGGTCGTAGCAATAAGACAAACATTCCGACACAATATTCCTAAATCCAATATGGATCCTGACATAAATTGTACGGAAACTTTTGGAGTTTGAGGATCAAGGGTCGGAGATTACCCACTCTTTAGAACCAGCATACGCCACTGGTTAAAGGTTTCATCCTGGAATGGAATGTCTCACAATTATGTGTGTTTTCATTTCCAATACATTCGAATGAATACATATTCGTTTCAATGGCATTTACAAAATCACCTCTGGCATTTTATGTTAAACAAGTAAGATTATTTTTCTGCACGAGTGTGTTAGCCGATGCGTAGCAAAGTATTTTAGGAACAACACTTGAAAAAAATTCTTGTAGGACTAACTAATGAAAAATTTCTTTGTAATCGAAGATCATAATACCTTTTAAGGTGTGGTAATATTATAATGGGATTGAGATACCAAACTCTCGGATCCGGATCGAAATCGGAAACTTTCAGACCCGGATCCAGATTTTTCGGATCTGGATCCAGATCCGTTACTTTTGGATCTGGATCCGTTTGGCCATCCATAATTTACATATGTAATCTTTCCTTCCATACATTGTAACTCAGTTCACTTTAACTTAAATTCTTCCTAAAAAGACAGCAAAATAGGCAATTTCATTCCATAAAGGAAACCCCTGGTTTGACTGAACATTCAGACAAAAATAAAGTCCCTATTGGGACTTTTGCCTAGTATAATGTTACTATGTGTGCATATTATCCTCTACATCCTTCACAATTTAAATGTAATACAATAGTGATTTGTTCCCTTAAAAATAATGCTCTCTGAGATCATACTTGCTGAAGACATTTGTAGGGAAATCATAATTGTGTAACTTACTTCATTATCAAAGGATAGATACACCACTTATACTTACGTGTAATGTTCGGTTTGAAGGGTTTCTCAAAACAATCATGCCCTTCTGCACTGCCCCAACAGGTACATTTCGAAAAAGAACTTTCGGTACAGGGCCAAATGGTGCTAGTGTAAGGGTTCCCACGGATTCAGGGTGTCCACCACGCGGTTTCTTAGGAGGTGATATCTATCAAATAAAAGAAGAAGACATTACGTAAGTCACTTCAAAATAAAATTATTTATAGTGCAACACACATATCTTTGCAGTTGTGCACATACCAATTTTCGTTTCGTCTCCCTCTCTCTTAGCATTCCGTGTTCTACGCTGCTCGCCAACCTTCGCCATTGTTGTCATATTGTCATTCCATTCCTGGACACAATTGCGCAAACATCATTGAAAACAAATGAATAGCTCTCCAGCTTGCCGTTCACACCGTTTGGCAGGGACGATAATGTGGCAATATAGCATGACGAACTGGTTGCATCTTTTATGCAGTGCATGTTCATTGGCTAGCTAGTAACTAGTGTTGCCAACTGTAATAATGAAGCACTATTTCTGTCACGGAAGGAGAAAGGCAGTTAAAAGTGACGGTGAGTTTTGTTGGATTGGAAGCACCATATTTTTATTTTATACTAAGTATTTGAGCGGTTTGACGTTGTGTGCGTGTATTGCGTGTGTGTATGTGAAAGTGTGTGTTTGTTAATGAACGTTAAATTCAATAATGCCTCCAGTTCAGTCAAAGTTGAAATAAAAAATCTTGCATAGCCAAGCTCGGGAAATTCACAAATTTTTCATATTTCATAATTTTGGAATTGATAAAAAAAAAATTAAAAAAAAATAATAAAATATGTGGCTCCATGAGCATTTCAACTCTTGGCTCCGCAACGTGATCTTGTAGAAATTGCCTAGAGGAGGCTGTCATTTTTGCTGCTTAATGTGATGCATATTGTTTCCTGTGTTAAAATTGCCATGCTTTGATGGGTGACAAGTTCATAGCAAAAAAAAAAAAAAAAAAATAGCCTCGCAGCTTATCGTCTAGTGACAGTATATGTCCTTGTTATTGTTGTGGAAGCCAGCATCATTTGTAAATGTACAACAAAGGCAACCGACTGTCGCCGATCACAGAGAGGCAATAATACTGCTTGAGGGGGAGTGTTGTGGTCCAATTGTCACGGTTTAACATGTTCAGATGTTATTAGTTTTCAAAGCAGTGGAAGTGTCGGTTGTTAGTATATATTAATCCTAGTCTGGTATAATGCATGACGTTTAAAACTCAATGTTAGATAGACCTGAATTCTCTAATTTTCTTGTTGTACGTAACAGCTGTGCATCGGCGCACTGCAGAGATTTTTCTGTCTGCTCCATTAGCAACACTGCTTCTTGAGTTGTGTCACGCATCGCATGACAGAAATATATGTGTTGGGCTCTAGCATCAAAAGTAAATTCCAAATATGATTATAAAAATTATTACATTGCTATTATATTTCTGCTATTTCTACTTCCAGTTACTCAAACATAAGGTCTCTACAAGCATGACCTAGTAGCCTCATAAATTCTGAGCAAAACAACATAACTGTATCAATCTTTGCTTCTGAGATATTAAATTTAGCAAGAACAGAATGTAATTTCAAATTTTACAACGTAAAAGGCCCAGTGTTGTAGCTAATACCACAGAAAACAGCTTCAGCATCTAAGGCTTAAACCAGACAACACTGATCTAAAGTACAAAAATAATGCATATGATTTTTAAACACCCACAAGCAATGGTGTGCATGTGATCAAGTCTGCAAGTCTACAGACAGCTCAAACAGATGGCCAGAAAGTCAATATTATAGCACTGGGTGGGAAAGATTTGCTGTTCAATACACTTAAGTGACAAAATGACTAAAAATGCATTTCAATACAAAAATTGATTAGTAAACTGTACATAATATTTAGCCTTTCAGGTTAATTCAACTTTATCATATCCAACTTGATCATAATATTGCCAATTTAATGTCACTCACTAATGGTGACATTTTTCTTTCTTATTTACTGCACTGCTAAATAAATTACAGAAAACATAACTTTTAACATGTAAACTTAGTCCAAATCAACACAAAATGTATGTATTTAAGCACTCATATAATTCAATACATACCTCTATTATAATACTAGACATCATATGCAATTATTGTGGTCAGGATCTGAAATCAGAGAGAAATACAATATTCAGAATAAACTAATAGCATGTGACAACAGGAAAAACATCTTAAAATTAAATGAATAAAATAAAATGTCACATAAAACTACATCATCAACAAAGGATGGTTGCCTACTTGGAAGGCAACCAGTCTATCAGGGTGGCTACTCAAAAATCCAGTTAAAATTCAAATGTAACTGCAGATTTTCAGGGAAAATTTTAATAAAATACAAAGTTAACAATAAATAATTGTAATAAAAAAATAATTGGAATTACCATTTTACACTAAACCTGTATGGCCTGAGGAGAAGTTAGACAACAACTTTAACAGTTGGCAACAATGTGCATGCAAAACAAACGTGGTTTAAGGAGAAAAAAACAAAGTGCATTCACAGGGAAATGCTGTACCAAGCACTCGTTTGTCAGAAAGCTTGCTTGTGGCAATGGAAACCAACGCTCTTACTGCAATTATGCAGTATCTGTAGTAAAAGTTCTGTGAGTGCTTGTTTTTTATTTTTATTTTTGTTTTCATGTAACGAATCAAGTGAAAGTTCCAGAGGACACTCTTTGAAAATATATAATGCACATGCCACAATTTTGGAAAAAAAAAATATGCATGATTTCCAAAAGCTGTAATTTTAGCAAATTTCGAAATTTGATTCTTTAATGCTGGGTCCCACTTGTCGCATGTTGTTAAAGTGTCATTTTTTTCTCATTATTATATGTCAAAGTGTAATATATCAGAAAAAATCAGTGGCTGAGGAGTAGTAACCTGTTTTGTATCATAATAGCACATAATACTTTTTCTAACTCAGCTTGGTAATAATAGTCACAATGGATATGAGTATGCCATACCTTCATATGTATACTAATGGACAAAAAAGACAGAACTAAAATATCATGTGTAGCTTTCAAGAAATGGAATGTTAATTGCTGCCCCCATCCACTAAAGGTTAAAGGTGTTATTTCACCACCAATGACAGCTTCAAACATGCAACACATCTGAGTGATAGAATCAGAAAAGTACATGCATTATGACCAGACTCACTATTTAAGTTTTTGTTCTCACTGGTATGAGAAGTCATGGTCATCCATAAGTAAGTTCTAGCCTGAGTGAAAAATAAACAAACCAATCAATTCATATACATTTCTGGTCCTACAATAATCAGGATGTGTGCATAAGCAGTAAAGCGGCTGTCATAAGAGAAATATTACATGTTATCACAATCATGATGAGTGTGAATTAAATGGTGCAGTAGAGAACTTACCTTGAAAGGGGAGGCTTAAAAGTTGATTTCTGTAAGTAACCCAAGGTAGCCTGGGATCTACTCTCAGAATGCTATCAAAATAAGCATTTAACCATAGGGACAAATGTTGACATTTTTTTACTGATGATCCAGGCAGTGAAAAAAGAGTATGTCAGGCAACTCCGAGAATTTATAAACACAGCTTCAAGCAATTTGAATGCATTGAACATTTAAAATTCTCTAAAAGAGATCATATTATCAATTATTTCTCACACAATTAGATGTTAGCTTTAGAAAGGCATAGGAATTGCAAATGTCCTATTAATTATTCCCTTTCTTAGAAAATATGTAGATGAAAACTTGAAAACTTAAAATCCACACCTCCAGACTGCAAGTAAACACGAATGAGTAATTAACTTAAACTCCAGGTCTCTAAAGTTTTCGAAGACTGCCACACAAACAAATATTCAATTTTACACAGATGCTTCTTTAGCATGGATGCATGTTTTGTAACAAAATACCACCTTATTGCTTGTTTAATAAATGTAATGCATTCCTACAAACTGATGTTAGTGTCTGTTAGGACTTCGTTTGCAAACAAAAAATGAGGGGATACTATTCACTATAAGAGAGAATCGTATAAACGGCAATAGATAAAACAACATGTAAAGAAGCTGTGTAAGTTTCTATGAGAAAATTGTTGACCTCCATAATGGAGTGATGTATGCTACAGTGCTATGGGTTTGAATAGCAGCCTGGGCATTGGTGTTCTTTTTGAGTACCCTTCTATCATAGCTTCACTCATTTCCATCGTCATGATTACCCAAAAGTCACAGAAAAGCAATGATAAATTAGAGAAATAAAAATCTATGTGAAAATTAACAGCTCCTTTCAACATGTCTATTATCCCCAGATTCTGCAGCACTTCAATATCACACTTCTCATTAGAATACCAAATATATCTAATTTTGATTGATTCATTGATTTGGTGTTTTAAGTCCACTTTATGCACAGTAAGGCTAATCGGAACTGGACCTACAGTTTAAAGTGGGATCCGAACCACTTTGTGACTCCACCGGGTATCGAACCCGGGATCCCTTGGTTACAAGCCGACGACACTACCACTGCACCATCGGGGAGGCCCTATACCTAATTTTGAAAATATGGGCTGATAGGTACGTATCTGATGAGTGATATTTGATAGAAGTTCTGTTAATATGTCAAACTTGAAGCACATAGCAAATTTGTATGAAGGAATGAAGATAAGAAAATTGCAAATTGAAGACTTTAATATACTGGGTGTCCCAGAAGTCTTTCCCTGATTACAAACTTTATTCATATCCACTATATGCAATGTAGAGATGTGAAAGTGGTGCCAAAATGTTGGAAAACTAACCAAGGTTATTTGTTGCAGGTTTCAGTAACGTAGCTGTAGTGTAGCAGTGTCAGTGCCAAGGAATCCGGAATTAATGCTCTTGACATCAGGTGGCATCTTTCCATACAATGTTTCTTGGACTTGACAGGATTTGGGAATGAAGATGAATTCCATTTTTTTAAATACCAACTTATTCATGGCAGATATTCTAGATGAAAAAATTCTGTACATTTGAAAGTTCCTCTGCACTGTTAGTCGTGACCGGGTCTCGTGATACCAGAGGACATGCTGAGCTTTTTCCTGATTTGTGAAAATTTCCGGTTCTCTGGGCACTGACACTGCTACACTACAGCCACGTTACTGAAACCTGCAACATAAAAACTTTGTTAGTTTTCCAACATTTTGGCGCCACTTTCACATCTCTACCTTGCATATAGCAGATATGAATAAAGTCTGTAATCAGGGAAAGACTTCTGGGATACCCGGTACTACTAATGCTATGAACAATGATTTGTGTGACTAAGGGAGAAGGGGCAAAAGGTAAGAGATATATTAAGAAGCTAATAGTTTTCTGTTTAAAATTCACATCTAAATGCTGTTACATATTTTATTAGTATATTTGTGTACTTTGCGGTAGGTGACGAAAGGTAACGAGAAATGGAGAAGAAATAAGAAGTCAAACTAATTTCTGTGTTCTGGGGATTGCTGGGTTCAGTCTCCTTAGAGATGAGGCTCTTTGTTGTGCATTCTTTGTGTATGTTTTCAGTATTATTCCAGTAAGGTATATTCGACTACAAAATTAATTGTTTATGTTTCTTGTCAGAATGCCTATGGTTGAGCCATTCTAACCCATGGATTTTGACAAAAATCTTAATGCAAATGTCAGAATTTGGACCTTAAAATTATGATTCTTAAGTGACAAATACACTGTAACGGGCAACATTCTTTATTGTATTGGCAATAGTTGACACCAGTCTCCAACATTAAGTAAAATCCTTATTGTGCAGGCTTTCTGCCAAGAAAGCCACAAAATAGCAAGTCCGATACTTCTTCTAGGAAATGTTAAAAGGAAAGATACCATCTTTCCCTCTTCTTGATAAACATCACAGTTGAATAACAGGATGTGGCCTAACAAATGCAAGTGTGAGTTAATCTGTCACTTGGGGTTATAGCTCAGGGTGGTTCTTGTATACTCAATAATACATTTTCTAATACCTGTCAAAATGCCGTAGATGTGCAACCGAGTGAGAGTGATCGTGATATTGGGTTTGTGTGGGAAACATGTTGACCTTCAAACCAAATAAGGAGCATGTGCGGCACGTCCTGCTTTCCTTGTAAAATAAAGAAAAATACGAGTGAAAGCCATCATATCCTCATGGAAACGTAAGGTGACAATGTCCTAACGCAAGGCATGTGTCTGTGTTGGTTTCGAAGATTCAAAAGTGGTGATTTCGACTTGAAAGACAAACATCGCCCGGGCCAGCCGAAAAAATTCCAAGATGCCGAATTACAAGCACTGTTGGATGAAGACGATACGCAACAACTGGCAGAGAAGTTAAATGTTGGTCGCCAAACCATATCTGATAGTCTTCATGCCATGGGAAAGATCCAGAAGGCAGGAAAATGGATCCCACATCATCTGAACGACACACAAATGGAAAAGCGAAAAACGGTGTGTGAAGTGTTGCTTTCTCGGCATGAAAGAAAGTCTTTCTTGCATCGGATAGTGACTGGGGATGAAAAATGGATCTAATTCGAGAACCCAAAAAGTCATGGGTTGACCCAGGACAACGTTCAGCATCGACCGCAAAACCAAATCGCTTCGGAAGGAAGACAATGCTGTGCATTTGATGGGATCAGAAAGGTGTTGTGTACCATGAGCTTCTGAAACCAGGTGAAAAAGTGAATGCCATTCGCTACTGTCAACAACTCATCAATTTGAACCATGCATTGATCGAAAAGCACCCAGATTGGGCGACAAGACACGGAAAAGTGATTTTGCAGCACGACAACGCCTCATCACACACAGGGAAAGGCATCAGAGACACCAGTTCTGCATTTGGATGGGAATTCTTTCCCCACCTGCCATACTCACCAGACTTAGCCCCCTCGGACTACCACTTGTTTTCATCAATGTCTCACTCACTTTCCCAGCAACACTTGTTTTCTTTTGGATCAATTAAGAATTATTTACCGGCACACCTGGTATTAAGTATCTATATTAACTTACAAGAAATTGACTTAAGGGGGAGAGGGAAAATTTCCCCTAAGTCCATCTCGCTGCGGCAGCTGCCGATCGCTGTTGCTAACTTCTCTCTTTTCGAACCAGATCTGGCTCTTTCGTGCACTCATTTGGCTGCCTCCCCCCCCACCTGCCCATCCCACTATGATGCCACCACTGGCACTTTTGATATAATAAACTTGCATTTTGTGCAAAGTGACAACATTATGCCATTGTTTCCATTTTGTACCTGCAGATGGCGCAAGCGTCAAAAGTCACGTGGTCTCGCCAGTATTTCCAAAATAGAAATTTTTTTAGGAGAATTTATTTTAACTATGCTTACCTAACCTAACCTTGCTGGAAATGGTCCGTGGGGCTATCGTGAATGGTTTTTGGGGCTATCCATCAATGGTTCATGAGGCTATCGTGAATGGTTTTTGGGGCTATCGGTTTGTGATGCCATAATGAACATGAAATTAAGTATTTTTCGGTTAAGAAGGTTGAAACACTGCATACCCACTCCAAATCGACAAAACACAAGCACGATGATCCACAGCTGTGCGCGCCATATTGTATGTTCCGCAACTGAAGAAAGGACCCAAAAGAAGTACTCATAATGTGAAAAATTGAAGTTATTTTCGCGTAAAAAGCATAATGGCACCTTCAACTATGTTCAGCAATACACAATTGGTAAGTACGAACCATTTGAAACTGAAAATATCCGATAGAAATGTGTCTCCGATATAACAGACATTTACCGATCTTGTGTAAAATTGAAGAAATGTCTCTCCGATGTATGAAACTGTTACCATATATTTGCTTTGGTACAATTTAACAATACAGGGAATTTATCCAATTTGTTTGAAATTTGGGATACTTACTAAATTGGGCCTCGTAATCACGAATCTGCACTTAAAATTTGGGGGCAGGTGAATCCAGCCAATTTCTAACATGCCTTTAACAGGGACTCTATAGAGAAAGCCGGGGAGCCGGAGAGGAGGCGGGGCCGCGTTAGCGTTTGGGGGCGGTAGGTCAATTACCCCAGGGGCGGAGCCTGGAATCGGTGGGAAATTTGGAAATCTAGGGTGTAGAAATAAAAACTTTATTTAGATTAATTTGCTATTTCCACGTGTGAGAGCCAAATTTTAACTGCAGATTCGTGATTAGGGGGCTAAAATTAGTGAGTATGCCGAATTACAAACAAAATGGAGAAATTCCCGGTATTGTAAAATCGCTCCATTACTTTTCATAATGGCAATATTTCTCCGGAAAGAAGTGAGGAAGCCATGTTTTGTGGATTTTAAGTGTGGCCACACTGTATCCACTGTCGGATTGTAAACACTACAGACTTTGAAGCTTAGTGTTATTTGAAGTATGTTTGCCAAACCTAACCTACCTAACCTTATGTGAAATTTGCAAGTTACAGATGTGACCGGGAAATTGTAACGTCAGATTCATCTTCGTCAGATACATGTCCTATAGAAGAAAATATTTTTAAAATGGCTCACTGGAAGAATGATATGTAATGCAACATGGCATAGAATTTTAATTGAAGGGCTTCATTTACACTATTAGCTTCAAATGGAAGGAGTGCACTCATGAAAAATATAACCCTTTCAATGGATATGAGATGGCTATGAAATAAAATATAATTATCAATGATGATGGTGAGATTGCCATAAAAAAGAAAACTACTAAGGATGGCTAGAAAGAAGATGTGGAAATAATTATATTGTTTTCAAAGAAGTAATAGAAGTGAAGATAACACATTGAAGATATTACGGTTCGAAGAATGTATTTTGCACATTAAAGTTTCGGTAACACTTTACTATACCAGAGACGGATTTCTTCAAATTTACAGGAGAAAGTACTTAAGCAAATCATTTTCTGTAGCATTCTTGATGTTCGGGAATGTAGTTTTGATCCATTTTAATGCGAAAGCATGTGGTTTTCTACGAAAATCTATTTCCGACGCACTATTGCGGCTCCGCTATTTGCTTTCTGACCGAGAGCACAACACGCTCTCGTATTGTCCGTATATGCTAAATTGAACGAAAGAAGTGCTAATGGAACCTAACCTAACAAGGCCTAACCTAACCTAGTAGGCATACCTCATCCCCGTGATGGTTTGTGGGGCTATCGTGAATTTTTGGGCTAACGTCAATGGTTTATGGGGTTGCCCGTGGAAGGTTTGCAGCAAATAGGGAACAACAGTAAGTACTCGTTATTGTAAGAAATAGACATTTTTTTCATTAGAAATTAATTATTTCACCTAAAGAAATGTTCCGCAATGCAAAATAGTACGTTAGCAATGTTAAAAATCGTGAAATAAATCATTGATAGGTGTCTCCGGTATAGCAAAGTAGTACCAAATTGTTTTCTCGAATCGTGCAACGTATTTTGCCTGTAAGTAAGGTATTTTTCATCATTCATGCATCTCCGTTGTACGATAGCTCGTGCCGCCATTACCGTCGACTACGTGAATCAAATGTTCCATGCGTTTGATTATGTAACCCCCTGTCAGTGTAGCAACCACGCAGTAGTTTTACAAGATGACGTGTGAGCAGGTTTTTTTTTTTCAATTTAAGGTAAGACTCTAGTTTACGTCCTTTTCCTAAGGAATACCTGTCATATATCGTTGGAAAGCTTATTTTATAAGGAATTGAACAGAGTAAATCCCAAAGAGAGGAAAAATTTCCTGAAGGAGTAAATCGAGAAAAACCGAGGTTGTCCGGATATGCGTAATTGAACATACTGAGGAATTTTTTAGATGATGAAGTACATATTTAGGGGTGAAATGAGTGCTAATGGAACCTAACCTAACCTCGCAGGCATACCTCGACCCCGTGAATGCATAGTGGGGCTATCGTGAACAGAAAGTGTAAAAAGAAAAAGGTACTTACCCGAAGAGATGCCGGGTGCCGCACCACGATCGCGCACCGCGAACGCAAAGAAGCAATCACCATGCAGATAAGGACGTAAAGTAGAGTCTAGCCTCAATTTTCGCTTAAAAACCTTTTGTGAATAGTTTGTGTGGCATTTATCGGTTCATAAGTTTGGAAACACTGCACATCAGCTGACGATAGACAACGTGAGTCAAGATTTGCCCGCCGAATTAACAACGACCAATAAATGATTATAATGTTAAAAATAACGCTTTTTTTCTAGAAAAAAGTGATTCCAGCTTGAAAAATGTGTTCAGGTATGCATATGAGGTAAGTAGAAATGACTTTTATTTGAAAATAAACGAGTTTAATGTGTCTCCGGCTTATACAACTGGTACCAACAATTTCTCCGGCTTCAGAAAGTCCTCAAGAACGCAATTCGTAAGTACTTTCTCGTCTTTTCTCCTGTAAATTTGAAGAAATCCGTCTCCGACTTATACAATCGTTACCTAAAACTCTTCACAACGCATCGTTGTTTGTCCTAACAACTAGAACTGATTACATAGGCTGCACATATTCATACTGGAATGGAACAAAATAACAATGCAACTTTGCAACTCTCTGTGGCAGACAAGACACACCAAATTATTCATAATCCGGTATAAAGATATGAACGTACATGCAATTACACAAATTCAGATTGCAAATAGCCACAAAATATTAGTAAATAACTCACATTTACTGTCACTTCGGCTTTCACTTCTGCCGCTTTTCAGCACTTCATTTATAACGTTGGTATAGCAACCAGTACCAAACTTTCAGCCAATCACATCACATTCACCTCTCAATGTTGCCAATGCCAAATTTTTAAACAGGAAAACACGGAACTGTTATTAATCGAAAAGGGATGATAAATTACTAATTTTCAGGGAACTGTGAAGACTTCAGGAGGATTATATAAGACCAAGAGATTTATTATATCCTAATTTCATGTCCATTACTCTTTGGCTTTGCTGTTACTTTTTTCAACTGCTTTGAGTGTCAAGAGAACCATGCGAAAATCATCTTCAATCTGTGTGTGTGATCATAATCTACCATATTCTGTGTACGAAAATCGTATCGTTAATATCAACTTCTTGGTTGTATTGTATTTTCATTAATGACTGTCATTTTGCAGCTCTTTGCGTTAATTACGAGGACGAAAATAAGTAATAATTATTATATTGAACACATGAAATCGAAACCAACGCGGGAGCTTTTTTTTTACGCTGTCTACTTGTAATCAAGGGTTCTCGTGCTCGATCACCTGTGAATGCACATTAGTCGTTCGTATTTCACTTGAACAGTGATAAGTATCTCTGAGTGAAGAGTGTACTTAAATAGACTTTGCACGTTATCCTCAAGTCATGACCAATACTCGGAAACAGAAAATAGAAGAGCATTTTCAAAGGCAGCGAGATGGAGGAGAGGGCAAGCTTTTGAGAAAAAAAACTACCTGCACACGCATTTTGCGAAACAAATTTGTTTTGACAATTTTTAATACTCCTATGTACACTGACTGAGCAAAACTCACAGGATACCCACCTAATATCTGGTCTGGCCCTGTGGAGCGCAGCCATACAACATGGAAGTGAGTCTGTAAGGACCTGGTACACGTCCGGAAGCAGTTGACACCACACGTCTGCAGAGCGGAAGCCAATTGCATCCTGTTCGTGGGTGGAGGATCCAGTGCACGGAGCCTGAGTTCAACGGCATCCCAGATATGCTTGATGGGGTTCATATCAGGGCTCCGGGGTGGCCACATCAGTCATTGGACCACCTCTGCATGCTCTTCGAACCATTCACGGACAACATTGAAGCAATGTGACGGCACATTGTCATGTTGAAAGACCGCCATGTCGCCAGGGTGTTGAAATGCCAAAAACTGGTGGAGATGGTCTCTAAGCAGCTGACGATACCGCGGACCAGTCACCGTGTCTTCCAGAACAACCAGGGGGCCCAGACCATGACTGATACCCCACCACCCTGAACCACGCCCTCTTGGCATGCGGGATCAATCGCTTAATGCAGTCTGTACCACACACTGTGCCTCCCATCAGCATGGTGCAGTTGATAGTATGACTCGTGGGACCATATGACGTTACGCCACTGTTGCAGTGTCCATCCACGGTGATTGGTGGCAAATTGATGCCGGAATGTCCGATGACGCGGGATTAGCAGTGGCACCCATGTAGGGCAACGGCTCCGATACCCGAGGGCATGCATGTTCCGACGGTTTGTCCACTGGGAGACATTTCTAGCATGGCCAGTGTTGAATTGGGCCATGATTTGTTGCACTGTTGACCATTCGTCCCAAATGTTGCCGGTCTGTGTCATTGAGGGCATCTGGATGCCCGGTATGGTGTCTGTTGTGGACTGTGACACCTTCATCCAACCATTCTTGGTACACCCTGGACACAGTTGAACGTGGGAAGCTCGAATTCCTGCACCACCTTGAAATCAAATGTCCCATGTTTCGGGCACCCACCACCGTGCCCTTTTCGAATGCCGTCAACTACCGACGATGTTGCATTGCACATGAATCACTCACAAGGCCACTTCCCACAAGGTCTCACACACAACTGCAGCCGTCGCGCAGCCCTGCAGGGGGCGTGGAACACACACGTGGTATCCACCCGCGAATCAGTGACCTGCTATCCCATGAGTTTTGCTAAGTGAGTGTGTGTAGGTGAATAGATTAGATGGATGAAGTGTGGTGCCTTCATCTATATATTTTCTCCTGTATGCTTTTAACTTTTATTATTTGTAAGTTAGCATTGTTTAGTTCGATAGCTTGCTGTATCCGACTGTACAACCTTGAAAAATCACTTAAATATGTAAAATAAAAATGTGATCTTATAATCTCTCCTACATCACAGTATTTTCACTTTTTCCCCCCGAATTACCATTGTGCACACATAAAGCAGACCAACTTCCGATTGCTTAATTTGGAACTCTCATTGTACATACATACTTCACTGTCATACTGATTACATGCTGTGTGTTTAGTGGAGATAAATTGTTCCCTTCCATATCTTCCAGTGTGTGTATTCTTTGTGACCAGCCATTTGTTTACTGTTGTTTTGGATATGGGCTGCTTCAGAACTATTACTGCATCATGAGATAGTGTAATGTTTCCATTACATTTGTAGATTTTGTAGATATATGTAATAGCTAGATACAAAAAAATTGACTGGATCTTTGCAATTTGGGGTAACTGCATTATAGTAACATTCCAACATGCTTCCAGAATTAAATTAGGGTACTTGTTTACTATCCTTCGGACACATTTATTTATTTTTACAGAAGAAACTACTTACCGTAATAAGTTCCTGTAGCATTGTCGAACATCGGGAAGGTGTTTTGTGTGATGTGGGAATGTTTCATAGCTGAAATTCATGTTGTTCATTGAAAATTAATTCTCCGACGGAGAATAGCTAGCCCCACGAACCATTGGCACGTGGATAGGTTAGTTCTGTTAGGTTATGAAACATAGTTAAAATTTGGTGTCGTGTTAGTATCAGGATCTAGAAATTGGAAATAATTACGAACCATTGGCGCTAGCCCCACGAATCATTGGCGCATGGTTAGGTTAGTTCTGTTAGGTTAGGAAACATAGTTCAAATTTCATGAAAACAATGTTGATACACCTTCAGGAATGTTCCGCGAAGCAGATACGTAAGTACGAATGTCAAAAATTGACGAAACGAAAAAATTAGAGGTGTCCGAAGGATAGTAAATTTTTACCAAAATGGAACCGTTACCAAAGTTCCTGTCCAAGACAACTGAAAATAAAATAATGATTGCTCAGTGGGAACCACAGATGCTTGCATATGTTATTTTTGAAACTTTGTGAAACTTTTATTGGTAACTGTTCCAAATGTTGAATGATATTTTGCGAGATTTATAGAAAATGATTGTGAAAGGGAGTTTGAAGCTGGGAAAAACTAATTAGCATAGTTAAAAGCTTCAATAAGTATTATTTATCTGAAAATTATAATTTGAAAAGTAACTTGCATCAGCATCCATTCTTTACAGAAAACAAACTTTCTTTGTTTACGGTCATCTTGGACTCGTAGTTCTGGCACATTTTCTCGTAAGGCTCAAAGGAAGTTTTGTGATTCAGGACAGATATTAGGTGATCAGGTGTTGAAAACATTTGTAAATGTAATTTTAATGCTAAAAGCATGAATCGTAACCCTGCTGGTGATGGCCCAAGTTCTGATTGTTTAATTCTGATTTCATCATGGTACACACACATTTTTTTGATGGTTCGATTTCTATTTATGCCTGTTAACACATACTCTGGAGTTTTAGCAATTATTATACTTACTGGATATTTACTTGAAAATATTTTTGACTTCCATGTATTCCTAATTGATTTTTCTCCTGCAACCAGCCATTTGTTTACTGTTGTCTTGGTTATGCACTGCTCCTGCCATCTAGGTCACGTGTGGTGTGAAAAGGTTTCATATTTAGGTTAGGACAGTCTGTTTAGGGCTGTTAGTATACAAATAATGTGTGTAAATGCTTTCATGGTTAGGTTGGGTGAGCCAGCTTTATGTCTCTTAGTGTTACAATAATTTTCATAAATGCTTCCAACATCTCATCATGTTGGTGCTGGTCTCAAGCATGACACCCCTTCAATTCTCGTGTTGGCAATGGTCTGTGGAATGCTTGGTCAATGGAAAACAGGGATATTTCCATAACATATCTTTTTCAACTTGTTTGTTACCTATACATGGGAATTTTCGGAACTGCAAACAGTGCTAATTACTTTCAGAAAGCTTCAAATTTACTTTCACAATGATTTTCACTATTCTGCAATGCTTTCTCTTTCTTCAATGAATGAAAAATGGCTCGGTTGATGGAAAACATTAAGACTTGCTTAAGATACTTTTTTTTCACCGGTAAATTGCAGTTTTCAGAATTTCAAACAGTGCCAATTAGTTTCACTGAAGTTCAATACATTCTTCAATTCTTTAATACTTTGTCTTTCTCCTATGAAACTTTGATGAAATCATTAAACCTTCAGAACCATTACCTTTGTAATTGTTTTTAGTTCATGGAGATGCATTATAAGCAAGTATGATTTATGATGTCAACGACCCCCTGTGGTGCATTATCTGCTGGTGTTGTCCTTATCATACAGGTGCAGCTGTTATGTGCTTATCATGCACATACAGGTGCAACAATGGAGCAGGAACTGTTTATTGTTAGGTATGAATATAAATGCATTTTACCTTCTAGTTAGGTTAGCAGTGTTAGTTTTGGTGTTGATAGTAATTTTATGTTAGTTTTTCATTGGCATTGTTTTCTCTTTCTCTTAAAGGATGAGCCATAACACAGGTGTATGTTACTTTATTAACATACTATAAGTTGGATAATAATAGGAGATACATGTTTTGAGTTCTGCATGAGTCTAGAGGTATGTAATTAACAATTACTAAAGTTTAATTTCATTGTTACTATTTGGGGAGGGGTCTCCCCGTTGTTGCTTTGTAATTAAGGGGCCCAGGTTTGATACCCGGTGGAGGCACATGTTAATTCGGATCCCACTTTAAACTGTATGTCTAGTCTCGATTAGCCTTACTGTGCATAAATGAGACTTAAAACACCAACTCAACCAACCAACCAACTATTTGGGGGGGGGGGGCAGTGTCCGAAAAATTGAGATTTTTTTTTTCTGGTTTCGAAAACATCGCTTCTTTCTCAATTTTGGTGTTTCAAAACATACTTTTGGCAATAGAAGTACGACCTTCCGACATTCCTGGTACCAAAAGCACAGGTGGAGGAGGCAGGGAAAGAAAAATGAAAGCCACATTCCTCCAGCTGCCAACAAAGAGTGTTGGAAAACAGCTGATTGCTCTGCTGTTTGAGAAAACTGTGTCGTAGGATTACAAAGGAAGTATTGTTGAATGATTTGCCTTGTTTCTGTTTGTCATTCTATTTTTAGCCCCATGTGTCATGTTTACTTAGATAAGTTGCCACAGAGAGTATGACAGACTAACAAAGCAAGTTGGCCGAATTGAAATTATTTGAGTTTGAACTTTCGTTCAGTGTGTGTGTTCCCCAGCTTGTTGCATGTGAGGCTTTTTTTTCAACCAACAAGAGTAAAGGGCATATAAGATGGCAAGAAAACTCAGTTTGTCTCTGAGCGAAATTGACAATGATTTGTTATGTATGGATTTGGAAGGGGGAGACAAAGAAATTGCTGACATTTCAAATTTCATGTAAAGAAAATAGTTACTTTCCCTTTTTTCTTCTTCTTCTAACTGATTACTTTTTTTCATCAGAATTATAGCCCAAAATATACTGAACAATACAACGTATCATTTGTACCTGTAACGTTCTTACTCCTGGGAATATAATATTTCATTTAGAAGCATGCAGAATTTCAAATTTCCCACTGAAAACATTCTCAGTGTTAGTGCAAATACCGGAATATCAGCCTCGGAATCTAAGGGTTAATGAAATTTGCTTTAAAATAAGTTATGATTTTCTCTTCTTGTTAGGTTAAGTGTGTTAGGATTCATTGTGCTACTAATTACACATTTTTCTTTGATTTCCCCCATATTTTTGTGCATGTATAATGAAAACTGCTTCCCCCAGGAGATTAGCATCTTCATATGTCCGTCACGTAGCTGTAGCCGAAAACGTGCACCTTAGACCACATGGCCACAGTTTGGGACCATGAAATAGTTGAACGATATTTTTTTACATGCTAAGAACCCAGAACTGTCTAACTTAACAATGAAAGCATTTACAGATTGAAACGTGTTGCTCTACTACGATATTGGTCAGTGGCAATACCATCACAAATTTAGTATTTTGTTGCTTCTCTTTTTTTTTATCTTTGGAAGTACGTGCATCTTCGGATATCAATCTGGAAATAAAGAACAAGCCCCTCCAAAAAAATATTCCCAGTTCAAGGATATCCACCAACCTATAAAAAGGAGTTTCAAGGAATAGCCCAATTCAAATAATTCAACTTTACACAAACTACTAATACCCAGCTCAAAGAAAGTATAGTTAAGTGCATCTGCTCTGGTATCCTTCTAGCATATAGCGATAACTGGTCGGGAGTTTGTTTTGGCCTCGTCTAGTGCCACTCTCGATGAATTATGCATATATGTCCATGGACAAAAAACCAATTATTCTCAAAAATACCCTCAACAAAGAGTAAGTAAAAGAAGGGACTACTAATCTTATTGGTGTCATGAACCCTTAAACTGCTACAACAAAAATAGATTTTTATCTTCGATTTTTTGTTTGGTTTAATTGGTGAACAAATACCTTTTTTGTGACTACAATTATTAAATTTATTGGTATCAATTCTCTCAACACGACTTTATGAACAAAATGAAAAAACCTTGATAACAATAACAATTTCCTCTGAACTCATTTACAACATTTCTTTCAAGCATCTTTCTACTTCAACAATATGCATACAGTGATGTAAGGGGTGCTCCTTTCACGTAGTGCACCCAATAGTCAACCTCACTTCCATGTAGTACACCCTGGACTGAAGACTAACGAGGCTCTGGCGACTGGCCCCATGGCCAGTATAATTTTGTTTGTGTTATGTGTTTTGTCCTTATTTGTGCTGAGTGCTCCTTTACAGCCTCAGCTTTTAACGAAAGTCAGAAGATTTTAATATTTTATGATTTTAGTTATGCAATGTTATAGTTGTTATGTGTAACGATAAGGGGCTGGACCCCGTATCATGTGACGGGTGCAAAATAGCCTTAGTGCTGACACCCCCAAAATTTTAAATTAAAAAAATATGCATACAAAGTCTCAAAATATTTCAACATTAATAACCAGTAACAACAATGTAAATTGATTCATTCACACCTTTAAAACTGTGCTTCCTTTTATAAATATAATAATCTGCACAATGAAAAAAGGTACGCATAAATTCACATGCAATCATCACACTCACTCTTAAGGAATAACACCATGCCTTAAGAAATACCATTGCTTCCTTGCAATGTTTCCTAACCTTGCTTAAAAAGGGTGGGGGGGAACTTGCAAGATTTCTTAAACAATAATTTAGACCTTTTAGTTAACAAGTTAATTTTTCCAGCTCACCTTGATTCTTTTCACTGAAGCCTTCCAGTATATCCCTGACATAATCCCAGTTGTTCGGGGAGATTGGCCGTGTCACGCCCTCTCATTGCATCGGATGGCTGACCCATCAGGAAGTCAGGTTGTTGCTCACGAGGTATCTCTATCGCAATCACAGCACAAAGTGTAGTGTCTACACGTGGAACAGGAAAATCTGCCTCAAAAAACTCACCAGGTGGCAGCAGCGTCAATCCCGAGCGAGGGCCTCCTCCATGGCGCAGTGGTAGTGTCTTGTAATCAAGGGGTCCCGGTGGAGGCACAAGTGGTTTGGATCCCACTTTAAACTGTAGGTCCAGTCCTGATTAGCCTTACTGTGCATAAAGTGGACTTAAAACAGCAACTCAAACCAAACTCAATCCCGAGCAAGCTTCTGGTAGCAGACAAATAATTATTCAAGCGGAAACAATCGTAAGGCAACGGATTTATTCCTTTTACATACAGGGTGGAGCGAAAAATTTGGTGAAATGGGATAAAGATACAGTTTATAGTCCCGATTCACCACAAGATATAATACCACATGAAGTAGATGACAGAAGCAGTCTGTATTCAAGATGACAGAAAATGAATGCTTGCAAAACTTTTATTAATCCAGATCCCATTGAATTTATACAGGCTGGTACAAAAGTAGGTTGACAGTTGACAAGTAGGTATTGCACCACCATGTATAAATTTATAAATGCTCTGAAGCAAATTTTTCGCAGTTTAGCTTTATTTTCATTGAGGAAATTGAGGAAGGAAAAGGAAGCTGTGTGGAAAATAAAACTGAATTCAATCCGTTTACTTTGTTAGTGTCCTTTGTAGAACAATCTATTAGACAAACAAAGATTATTGCAAGATAAGATATCTTGAAGTTGATCAGATAAATTTGAGTTTGAAATCCTTACATAATTAATAATTTTTCGAAGATTAAATCCCGTAAGATTTGTGACTTGTGTTTGAAGATGTATTTTGAGCCTGAATATGTGAAATGGTAAAAGTAAATTCCACATCTTAAATATTTTAAATACATACATACAAATATCTACTTTTTAATTGAATTGAATTAGGGTTTTGGATAGGATTTTTATCTCACAGATCCTGTATATTATTAATATATTTGTGTGTGTGGAAGGGTGGAGGGTGAGAGGAGGTTATACGTAAGGTTAAAATAAAGAAAACATTTGCTTGTACCCTTGAATTTTGGGGTAGTTTGCCATGGAAACCAAGAATTATACTTGAATTTTATCACTGTCCTGGATTGGCCACCCTGTAATTAAATCCTGTTGCATCATGTAGAAGTCTGACTGAGATTTGAGAGTGTTAGAATACTGGCTTGCTGTTTATTGGCGGCATAGAGTGCATAAACCACAGGAAGGGCTTTATATTGTTTGAATGAATGTAGTTTATTGCCTGTGAATGTACTACTTTCTCAAGAACTTTAGTACAGGCAAAAGACTGCTAGGTCTAAATTTATTGAAATTGGAGGCAATATGGTTTTTTCTGAAGTGGAGGAATTCATGTTTCTAGGAAGATGCCACTGGAGAGAGGAGAGTCAATGATGTGTGTTAATAAAGGTAAGATATACAGCAAAGTGAGTTTGAGACATTTTAGTTTTGTTTCCATGTGATTCAAAGCTATTTTAATGTATACCATACATAATTTTATGTATATCTTGTTCAGTTACCTCAGCAAAGTTAAAATATTGTTTTCTTGTGGAATATGTTTTGCTTTTTAAATGTTTTATTTGCTGAGCCTTGAGTGCAAAGATTCATCGCAAGTTTTACCAAAATGATCATTAATGACATCTAAATTTTTAATAGTACTTTTTGAGGATATGTTATTGTCAAACTTTCTATTGTCAGCAATACGCAGTTGTTTACAACTAAATCCATGTTTCTTTCTGGTGTAAATTTGTCATGCCAAACTTACATTACACATGGAAGGAAATGGGCAAGGTGGTGAATTTTACCCTATCGTATCAGTAATGTTGCCTTTAATAGAAGCTTAAAGAGCATTTGCTGTCATATGCCAAGTGCCTGAGAATAAAATAGTTAGGTGCTATTAATACAATTAATACATGAAGAAAATAATGTCTATATCTCTTACTATGTCTGAAATTTCATTCTGAAATTCTTACTTGCATTTCACATGCCTTGCTATCTTCTTACCATTTCTGTAATGTCTTTGTGTAATCGGTTGCCTTGTTCCGTACTGAAGTCATCAAGATTGCTTGGAAAGAAATCCATGTGTGAATACAGAATATGTAATTTGAGACTCATTTTTCAGCCAAGCTCACGGAAGTTGTCCACAGTGTATAACGATCAAATCTTGCCACCTATCAGGTAAATAGATTAATCTCCGTAATAAGTAATAAAAAGAATTGGACTGTGGCTGTTCCCCGAGAGTTGCATTGTGGAATACAGATGACAAGCCGGTTTCCCGAGTGAGGAGACCAATCCTCGGGTAAAAAAACAAAAAAAAATACAGCTTTGCAGGGAATGAACGGATTCGATTGAAATTTAAGACCCAGTATCAGATCCTGATCGGCAAAATCCCAAAAACACAACATGATAGGAGGTGAATTAAGGGAGATATTAAAGGTTAAAGAGCAAGAGTGGATGACAATACCTACAGACTCCCCGTCGCTGCCTACGGAGCGATCGTGCAGAATACAATGAACCCGGCGAGAGGGTAGCCTCCCTTTGAGGAGTCGCTGGAGATAGGTCAAGGAACTCATATTACACTGGCAAGGATAGAAGGGTAAGATGCCATGGTTTGAGTATGATTTAACAAGGCGTATACTGAGAGGGTATCGTAACGAACATTTGGAATAGCACATAAATAGACAAGTGTGGAAGCGGAAAACACAGTTTATCTTACACAACCTCTCGGTAACCATCTGCACTTACAAGTACTCACCTTGTGTGTCTAACCAATCAGTGTTGTGTTTAGTTTGCCCATAATTGTTTACAATCACGATGGAGTAGAGAGCGGGAAAGAGCCCACGTGGGGGCATTCAACCCCTTACCTCCCTCAAAGATCTAGAAGTGCGAAGCCTTACCATCTAGAAGCCATCTCATTCATCACGCTGCCAGGAGCATCAACATCGCCAAGAGGATTACATCAAACAGATCTGGCAAGGTAAGCAGAGTGAAAAATGTGATGTCTGCAAATGGAGAAGCTTCGTTCGCCCAGTCGTAACTATAAACACCCAATGAACTTGCATATTTACTTATAAATTACTCATTGACATTGCTTATTACGGTGATTAGATCGTACCAGCTATAATTTTATTATGTAAATCAGAATACAACTTTCAGTCATTCAATTAGGCAAAGTACTTAACCTTCAGATTGTCCGACACTATAGATTGTCGCTGTAATTATATAAAGGTGATCAAATTTGACCTCAAAAAACCAACAATATAAAGGTAAACCTAATAACATGAGAATATGCTGAGAACATTTGTCTTCTCTGTGCAATTCTTGAAGCTTTCCTGGAGGCTAATGATGAAGAGATCTTCTTTAAGAATTAGCCAGATATTTTGTGTAACTACAGAGCTCTAAAATGGTTGGAACTAAATTGAAACACAAAAGGTGTGGTATATTTAATAATATAATTTAACTCTTTCACTGCGGTCGTCACATTTATGCACAGCACGCCAGGTGCCTTGCTCTGCGGAAGTCGCATTATTGCGAGTTCATACTTCCACTCGCTGCGGGTGTCGCATTTCCACAGTACGTCGCTTTTAGTAGCCTTCAGACATCTGTAGATACTATTTGGAACTATTTGAACTTGTAGTTTTGTTTATATCCGTATGATGTCGCTAATTACGCCTCCGTTTAGAATACGAGCGTTGAGTGCTCTGACATGTCAGTTTCAAATGCATGTTCGAATGTAAACAACATGGCTTCGTCAAGTCGTCAACACTTGTCTGATAATGATGTTACTCAACTGTTGAATCAGAAGGTGAATTAAATTGTGACGATAATAGCGACAGTTTTTATGAGACTTCAATTGGTGACAGTGATTGTGTAGTGTCTGATGAAGAATTTGTACCGCCGTCTGTAACATTATGGAGCAGAGTGCAAAGCAGCATTGATCTAGGTGCGGGAAGTTTGACACAGGCAAGTGCTAAGTTACTTGGTGACAGTACAGTATTTAGCACACCATTTTCTTGTTTTATCAAATATTTCCCCCGCCCAGTATTTGAACACACAGCAGAACAAACTGAAGTTTTCACCACCCAGTATCTTGATACTACTTACGAATTTCCACACCGCTCCACTACTCTGTGTATGTATGAGAAATACCATACCATCAGGGACTACAGAATGGTTTGCCAGTGCAAGGATTGACTTTTGTAATTTCTCTATAACATATTTTGCAATGTAATTTTTTAAAATTATTCTTTCTAATTTTTTTTTTCAAAATTTCAAAATATTTCAAAATTTTTCAAAATATCATACCACCAGGGACTACAGAATGGTTTTCCAGTGCAAGAATGAATTTTATAAGTTCTCTCTCATATATAACGCAATGTAATTGTGAAAACTATTTGTTTATAAAAAAAATATTTTTTCAAATTTAATTACGCAGCCAAGGGATATTGTGTGCCAGAGAATTCCGCAGCGAAAGAGTTAAATATGCAGTGGGTGGGAAATAATTATCCCTGATTTGGATGTGTCATTCAGAACCAAAGGGTGGGACAAGGCATAGACAGGGAAAGAAATCTCCCCCTTCCCCCTTCAAATTGCACCATGTCTTATGTATCCATAGTGGCAGTAGGTAATAAAAATATGTTGATACATAAATACAGGGTGTTGCAATATACCTGTTACAACTCTTGAAAGGTGATTCGACAAGTAAAAACAAGGAAAAAGTGCCATGTGAAAAAATGTTGAAATCAGTACCGTTTGTGAGTGACGGGCGTGTGAAAATCACCTCACACCATGTTTAATCCCTTAAGTGGGGAGCCCGAGTTGTGCTCGGGCATTTGAATGTGGCGACTTTTTGTGCATTTCAGATCCAGTCAATGTTCCCGTAGCGGAGAATTATTTTCTTTAAATGGATATACAGTAGTACATACATAGATTTTGTACAGTTTGCTTGAATGTTTGTGTGTTCATTCACCTTTCTCTCATTTACAAAACATGTAATGTTATAATGTTATAACGTTGTTCAGAGCCATGTGCCCTCTGGGACGCGGGCGGACTGGGGCTCCCTGAACTGGGGTCTAAGATTCAACATACGATTTACTTTAAATTCTCTCCTTGACAATGTAGTGAGGAAGTTTACTTTAAATTATGTGTGCAGTAGTTTCAGTTCCCATTTAGGTTTAAGTTACTCTTTCTCTCTCTCTCTCTCTCTCTCTCTCTCTCTCTCTCTCTCTCTCTCTCTCTCTCTCTCTCCCCTTGACAATGTAGTGAGACAGTTTACTTTAAATTATGTGTGCAGTAGTTTCAATTCCCATTTAGGTTAAAGTTACACTCTCTCTCTCTCTCTCTCTCTCTCTATCTCTCTCACTCTCTTTCTCCTTGAAAATTTAGTGAGAAAGTTTGCTTTAAATTATGTGTGCAGTAGTTTCAATTCCCATTTAGGTTTAAGTTACACTTTCTCTCTCTCTCTCTCTCTCTCTCTCTCTCTCTCTCTCTCTCTCTCTCTCTCTCTCTCTCTCTCTCTCTCCCCCTTGACAATGTAGTGAGACAGTTTACTTTAAATTATGTGTGCAGTAGTTTCAATTCCCATTTAGGTTTAAGTTACACACAAACTCTCTCTCTCTCTCTCTCTCTCTCCTTGACAATGTAGTGAGAAAGTTTACTTTAAATTATGTGATTATGTGTGCAGTAGTTTCAATTCCCATTTAGGTATAAGTTACACTCTCTCTCTCTCTCTCTCTCTCTCTCTCTCTCTCTCTCTCTCTCTCTCTCTCTCTCTCTCTCTCTCTCTCTCTCTCTCTTTTTATCTAAAAAACAACTGTGCATAGGATTCCACATAGTATATACAATGATACCCGAGAACAATTCGCGTTACCCGATCTGAAGTTGGAATAAACTTTCCTGCCTGAACCTAGCTTGGGCAACCCGCTTAATGTTACACATTGCAACCCCGAACACAGCTCGGGTAACCTGCTTGTAACTCAATTTATAAAATCGAAACACCCACTTACGGGGTTAAAGCACAATAACTCAAGAAGAAAGAAATATATCAATGTCGGATTAACATAATACATAGAAAGTCGTACCTGACGAATACAATGGTGCAGCAATTGAGGCCAAGTGTAAATTGCGTAAGGGGACTCTCAAAGAAAGTGGTAATCCCCTGATGGAAAATACAAAAAAATTTACTACTATTTGCTACATAAGGTTGAGATCGGAACTTAGTCAGTAAAAAATGACGACAGATATCCACATGTCCCAGTACTGCTGGGACACCGTCCCACACTCGGGAAATAGGAAAATATCTGCAAATCTCCTGTTGCTCACGGTTCACATTGCTGTATGAAGAAGAAGAGAAATCAATTTGTCGCATGGCCCACTACTGCTGGGACACCATCCCAAATGGAAAAAATATGGGAAAACCAAAATATATGTTTTCAATCCCCTAATGTTGACACACTACTTTGCAGTATGAAAAACAAAAGTTAAACAATGGCCACATGTCGTCAGGTTGCACATACTACAAGAGAGCTCCCCAAAGAAAGTGGGCAATCCTTGAATGAATGAAGACTGAGAATGGCGAAAAAATGCACACAATGGCATGTAACATTTCCAGGCACACCACATGTTGAAGGGATTCCCCTGAGAAGCGCACAACCTCCGCACATGCAGATCGACGATATGTAGTACAGCGATCTCCAGCATCTTCACCTTCACTCTCACCTTTCACTAAAGGACACCATGCGGTGCTGATAGGGGCTCACAAACACCAGTATACTCAGAGACGCTGTTGAAAATGTCCGCCATTGACTTCAAGACAAAGATGGCATCGGCATAGCACTGATTGTCTGGTATGCGCAAATACCTCTAACATGTCACCAATTGTCCCAGCAGCAGCAGTAACACGAGCAACGAGGTCCTCAGCACTTTCCACAGTGGTTTCATACACGAGCCTTTTCATTTCTTCCCACACAAAGAAATCCAGTCATGTGAGGTCAGGGGAGTGAGGTGGCCACTGTAAAGGTCCGCCCCTGTCAATCCAATGATCGCCGAAAATATCGTTGAGTAAGGCCCTTGCTGCCCAGTCGAAATGCACTGGGGCGCTGTCGAGTTGAAAACAGATACGTTGTCTACCTGCCAGTTTCAAGTTTTCCAAAAGTTCAGGATTTACATCATGTAGAAACACCCGATAATTCCCACCACACCAAGTAGAATGCAAAATGTACGGGCGTATCAAGTGGTCACCTATATGCCACACCACACATTCACTGCGAACCTATGTTAATGATGGCGCACAATGATTGCATGTGGATTGTTCATATCTCTGACGTGGCTGTTGTGGCTATTGAACATGCCATCCCTGGTGAACATTGCCTCATCAGTCCACAAAGCTATTGTTGGGAAATCTGGAATGGCAAGAGTTTGTTGCACGTACCATTGGCAGAAATCCATGCATAGGGGAAATTCCGTGTGCAGTATGTGGTGCACCTTATGCAATTTGTATGGGTGCAATACCTCCTCTTGAAGAACGCGGAACACATTGCAATGGTGGGTTTGTCGAGTACACGTGTGCGGGTGCCAGGATGGTCTCGTATTGCATCCAACACATCCTCTTCAAATTGCCCAGTGCGCGGTCTTCCATAATATCACCTACGGGGTAGTACAGATCCAGTTTCACGCAGTCGAGCATCAAGTCTTTGAAAGAGTGAATGTGCTGCTAACCGCCTGTTGGGAAAACGTTTATGAATCGAACGCCTTGCTTCACGGCTGTTTCGGTTTGCCTCTCCATATACGAGATGCATATCAGCAAGCTCGTGGGTAGAGTACTCCACCATTGTCCTGTTCGAGAACTGGCCAGCGACGGGGGCCACTTTCCCTCCGAGTGACTGATATCACAACTATCGTGATTAGCACCCACGTAATGTCACACAGGTGTCCATGCAGTTGTTACAAACCGAAAAAGAACACTGGAAAACGTACTCTATGTACAATACTCCTTGGCGCACACGCCAGACAACTCCACGCTGTGACATGCAGAACAGACAGGAAGAACAACGGTGGACTACACTCTCTAGGTAGTATCCACCAACGCTTATACGTAACAGGTGATCTACACTCCCTGCGCCTCTAGTGGGGCTTTCTGTATCACTTAGCTGAAATCAATCTCAGCGTGTTCTAACGGCATAGCGTCATTTTTGGGTAAATTTCCTATTTCCCAAGTGTTTGACTAGAATTTGAATTTAAAATTTTGGGAGCGTCAGCACTTAGGCTATTTTGCTCCCGTCACAGTATACGGGGGCCAGCCCCTTACCTCTACAAATAACAACTCTAACGTTGCATAACTAAAAAATTTAAAATGTTCTGACTTCTGTTAAAAGCTGAGGCTGTAAAGGGGCACTCAGCACACATAAGGACAAAAGAACAGGACAATACAAACAAAATTATACTGGCCATGGGGCCAGTCGCCAGAGCCTCGTTAGTCTTAAGTCCAGGGTGCACTAACGTGGAAGTGAGGTTGACATTTGGGTGTACTACGTGGAAGATCACCCCTTACACCCCATTTCCCAAGTGTGAGACAGTGTCCCAGCAGTAGTGGGACATGTGGACATAAGTCGTCATATTTTACTGGCTACATTCTGATCTCAAAATTAGGTAGAAAATAGTAGTAAATTTCTTGTATTTTCCATCATGGGATTTCCCACTTTCTTTGAGAGTCCCCTTGTGCAATTTACACTTGGCCTCAATTGCTGCGCCATTGTATTTGTTAGGTACAACTTTCTTTGTATTCTTTTAACCCAACATTGACATATTTCTTCCTTCTTGAGTTATTGTGCTTTAAACATGGTGTCAGGCGATTTTCGCACACCTGTCACTCGCAAACGGTGCCGATTTCGACATTTTTTCACATGGCACTTTTTCCTTGATTTTACTTGTCGAATCACCTCCCAAGCATTGTAACAGGTATTTTGCAACACCCTGTATAAATAATCCTGCAAAATTATATTTATGTACCTAGTCTTACCATAAATACTGTAAAAAAATTTTAAGTAAATTGACACAAAATGCTGAGAGATATTTTAATATCCTAATAACATTACTGAAATGGATGCATGACGAATCAAAATCACAAATCAATATTCATAATGGCGGCCCTTAGCACGCACACATTCCGTAAGTCTTTGTGGCCAGGCATCAATTGAATTATGCAACACATCGACTGGAAGATGAGAACTGCTTTCAGAAGAGACCGACCGCTTTAAACTTTCAATATTGGGATTTCTCTTCTTTCAAGCCTTCTCCTGAAGCTTGGACCACAATTTGTGCCACTCTATGGAAGTACCATATCCTACTTTATAATATAATATATGCTTATGAAGTGCACCTCAGATGGTCCACAAACATGCTGCTGATTGTCATCAAATATTCTAAGAATTAGAATATTTGAATCTCCCTGTGTAACATCAATTGGTCAAAGGTACAGTTTTGCATCACTAATTGATTTTTTTTTGGAAAATTTTGTATTTATTTTCGAAAGGTTAATCTCGTCATATATTTTATTTTTTATTTTTCATGATTTGTTGTGTAAATATTTTTAGATATGGTAGATGTGGTGAGATACTCATACATGTGTCTTGGTAAAATATTGCATAACCACTGTTGTACATTACCAGATAGTACATAATATGTATAATGCAATGTATACATACAACACTACCATGAAAACAACTTTGTAAGAATTTTGACAATTTTGAATTTATTTTTCATGAATTACTTTCCCCTTTGATTTTGCTTCTGTTGTTTATTATGTCACTGGATACCTTCACTGTGTGTTGTGAAAATTTGGTGAAGGTAATACAATGGAACTTTTATTTTATATTCCTGGATTTTACATTTTCTTGCTTGATTCATTTTGCCTTTCCAGTCCCAGGGAAGTAAAACATCAAATTTTCCTACACTGTAAATTCTTTAGCCACAGTCCTCTGAAAACTACTAGGGTCATCCAGAAGAAAAAGGGAATGTTTTGGTGTAAAACACAAAGAACAAATGATGTGTGGGAAAAAATATTATACAGAAACTTACTCTACTTTTCCACATATTTGCCATACCCATTCAAGTACTTATCATAGCATGATACCAGTTTGTTGATACTGTCATTGTACTCAGCTACCTCCAATGTATTCAACCATGTAGTGACAGTGTGCTCCTCAGTCAGCAGTCGAGGGACCCATCTGGCAGAGATTTTTTTGTACCGATGGGGTACTGTAATGATTTCGTGAAATTGGAGGAAAAGATTCATGCAGAATGTCTAACGTGAAACATCAGTCAGCCTGAATTATTGGTTCATCGATCTTTGTCTTTGAGGCCTCTGTAGGTGGAGTGTGCTGTGTACTACAGTCGAATGTTCCTTCTTTCTAGAAAGCACTTTGCCATGGCTGATGAACTCAAAGATGCTGTCACTCCATGGTGGCATGTCACGCGGCCCTCGAGGTTAGAGATTTTGAAATAGATATGACGTAGTATGATCGACCAGAGGGGGGAGGGAAAAGTGGGAGAGGGCAAGAGCCGAGCAACTTCCGGCATTCCACGAGAAACCATATCAGTTCGACGCATACTTCGTAACAGTGAGCACTGCAGTGTAAAGGGGGTTTTTTAATGTGTTTTTTTCTGTGTAAAAGGGTTTTTTATGGACATTTTTAGATTTGGGGTTTTTAAAATTAGGATTAGAGCATGAAGGTTTTAACGTGTTTGGGGTCAGTTGATATTATGCCAACATTTTATCGTTTTTAACCTGTTTTACCTGCCACCTCAATCCTCACCTTAATTGACGCTGCTATGTAATGATCATTCTGGCATAGATGAAAACCTGAAGATGGGAAGAGTAGGATCCTGAAACATTGTTTTTCACAAAACAGATACTCACGAAACGTAAGTATTTCATAGTGTATATATTTTTATATTATACTTTTAATATAATGTATGTAATGCACCATACTTTTTTTTTCCACACATTGTTTGTGTTTTACACCAAAATGTTACTTTTTCTGGATGACCGTCATATAATCAATGTTTCACTGTTTTTCAAACAAAAGTGGATTATTTTGTACTACCATGAAGGCACATAGGGAGGTAGAACTCTACACATTCTCAATCTCATCCATTATACAAATGATGTGATTAGCATCATCCTGCGTTGATTGAATGCAGGGTAACCCTCAGAGCCACTTTATGCAGAGGCATTGTCAGAAAAATTTCCTCCCGAGATCACTTTCCTTGGGAATCAAACCTGGGTCTCCCATATCTCTTTCCCACCAGACACATTTGTAATGAATATTATGTTGCAGAGTAAATTTTCATCACAATTTGGTGTCTGTAAACATGAAATCAATTATAAAAAAAAAAATAATGACCACATCTAGATTCATGGAAATGGTCCCCAAACAGTCATTCAGGTTAGGGTTTATTTACTGCCTAAAAATTTTACTAATTGTGAGGGAGGGGGGGGGAGAGTGAGTGAGTGAGTGCATCAATGTAACGATCTATATATTAGCATGGTGTATTTGTGTGGATATTAATGGGTTTACATTATTAAGTGACTGTATTTTTGTTTCTGTAAACTGGGTATATTGTGGAGACATAGGTGCACCAAAGGAGGTTATGGGTTCAATATAATTATGTTGTTCCATTTTCCTATGCATAGTGGGGGTGTAAGGGGAGATCTTCTTAAAAGGGCTCAATTGTCAGCCTCTCTCTCACATAGTACACCATAGGCTTAATTTTTGCAGGCTAATAAGGCTCTGGCGCCTGGGTCCACAGCCAGGATAATTTTCTCTGAAGGCTTGTGTTGTGTCATCCACATTTGTGCATGATTATCTCTTCATCCCTTTCATCTTACCACCATTGATCCCATCATCAAGATTAGCCAAAAGAGGAAGTAAATTGATATAAAAGAAGGTAAGTCAACAAATCTTACACATAATGGTGCTCAAATTGCCCCCCCCCCTTATAAACCTTCTGGGACTGGATATCAGAATAGATCAGGCACATTTCCCGATAATGTTCGCACGAGCATATGAACACCCATGCATATATTTTAAGATTAGTATACATTAAAGGCACACACACATTCATATACACAAATGCTTTGTTATATGTTCCAGTATATACACACAATTCACTTCGCGTTGCGAACGAAGATGGGAACCGCAGTACATTTTTACATTCGACACCAGAGAGTGCAGCACATACGAGGTTTGGCTAGAAAAAAACCGGATTGATGTTGCTATTGGCAAACAACGAATGCGCGAAGGTTGAGCAATGCATGATTCTATACTACCATACCCTGCCTACAGAATGACTAATTGCCCTGGGTGCAGGCCTCTCAGTTTCGCTGTGGCACTTGGACAAAACGGAACGTGCATCTGTGCTCCGTCGGAAAAATGCTGAGTATTAAAATGGAACAGCGTGTCAATATGAAGTTCCTTTACAAACTGGGGAAATCCGCAACAGAAGCGTACGACATGTTAAAATCTGTGTACGGGGATGAGTGTTTATCACGCACACAAGTGTTTGAGTGGTTTAAATGGTTTAAAGAAGGACAGGAAATGATCCAAGACAACCCACGTTCAGGACGACCATGCACGTCGAAAACGGAAACAAACATTCAAAAAGTGAGTGATGTGATTCGAAAAAATCGTCGATTGACCATTAGAGCAGTTGCTAAAATCACAGGAATAGACAAAGAAAGTGTTCGACAAATTTGAAGAAGACGACGCCGTGATTTGTGGCAACGGAAGTCATGGATTCTGCACCAAGACAATGCTCCTGTCCATACGGCACTGTCAGTGAAGACATTTTTGGCTAAATATGGCATCCCAGTGTTAGAACATCCACCGTATTCGCCAGACCTTGCTCCCTGTGTCTTCTTTTTATTCCCCAGAGTGAAGTCCGCCCTAAAAGGAACCAGATTTGAGACAGTAGAAGTTGTGCAAAGAAAAGCGACGGATGTAATGAACATGATCTCCGAAAATGACTGGCAACACTGCTTCCAGCAATGGAAAATTAGTATGGAGCGGTGTACAGATCGTGCAGGGGAGTACTTTGAAGGAGATAAAGTTCCTGTTGTACAAAATGCCGAATAAAAGATTTCATAGCATCAGTCCGGTTTTTTTCTAGCCAAACCTCGTACAAAGGTTCTCCTCCCTTCCTACCTCCATGGGTCTGTTGTTTTATGTGATGTAGTTACCAACTACAGTGAGAAGTCAATAAACCTGGAAGATTCAAATTCCAGCTGCTGCTGAAATTCAAGGAATAGGGACGAGTGACTTTTCTAGCAAATTTAGGTGTTCTTCAGAAACTTGAGTTACATAATACCTTACCAGGTTTTTATATGATTTGAGCATTTGCATCTGAAGGGTCATTCAGATCTGTGAAAATTTTTTGAATGCTCATTGCACTTGGACATCCACACCGTAATCAACTTTTTTCATATCATGAAAGTAACTCTCATGAACTTAAGTTGCAAAGGAAAAGACCGCCATGCTTGCATCAATATAGCGTGCATTTTTCTGGTAACAGTGAAATATGGGCCTACTCTATCCCAGAATAGCAAATGGCACTATCATCTAATTAACCATTAGTGAAAAATTATCAACTGATATTATATTGATTATTTTTACTATTTTAGAATATTGTTATTATAGAGAACAAAATATAAATTTTAGAAAATGAGATGCATTTTTTCAGTATATAATATTTTCTTTTTGAAGTTAGATTTAATGGATCTTCCAAATTTCGATCTCAATATGCAAGTAACTAACTAGTTTTGTTTAATATGCATATACACGCACATGCATTGACATGTAATTTATAGGTTGGGATATTTACATCCCCATAGGATTTTTAGTTATAGATTTTTAAAAAATCCATAAAAATATCTGGAATTGTATTTGAATTGATATTTGAAGTCGGAATAGGAATTTTTTTGTGGATATTGAAGATTTAGAAATTTCCACATTCCAATTGTTGGCAACACTACCACTGCAACAGTACTAGGAGGGAACTTAGTGGTTCATCGATGGAGGGGACAGGTTATTTTTGGAAGGGTCAAGTATGGTCTGTTCGCGACAGACTAAGGCTGCATGTGATATCTGTTGTGTTGGCAAGTTGGTTGGTGGGACGCTTAGTTTTCTAGTAGGATTCGTGCAGTGCATTTGCTTTTAGGTGTGTTTTATGTTTTTCTGAATAACAAAACAATACTGTGTGAAGTGTTTGTTTTATCATATCATTTTTCTACATTATGATTACTGTTTGCAAGAAACAATATTTTCGTGACTGAGCAAAGGCGAAGGAAGTCAAATTCAAAGGGAGCGGCCTCACTAGCCATGTACAAGAGGTAAGTGCTCCCAATCGTGTGTTCAATAGAACATTCAAGAATGATTGGTACACCAAATTCAAATTGTTATGTAGATGCAACGTTGTGAATACACTCTTAGTTTTCCGTGTTTATTGTTCAGAGGTGACAATGCATGGACAGACATGGATTGTCAAGAAAGTATTAAAGCAATGTCCTGTATTTAACAATAATAAGGAACAATGGACTTGCTTTCAGTGCAGAGTGCAGTGCATGTTAACGTGAGTTCCGTGAAGTAAAAAGTAGATTGCGAGGTATAGTAAATAACCTTATGTTGTAGTTAACTGAGATTGCACGCTACACTATTTTTTCCCTTATTTATTTTGGAATAGCCATTGCTAATTATAAATAACCTAATTGAAAGTGTGTTAATTGAATTTAAAATTTTGTATTATTTCTAGCATGATGTTTTGGGAAAATGGTTTTAAATTAATGGAACTATTATTCTCATTTTTGAACTGAAGATGTATTTACACAAGGAAAATTAAATCTGGATTGAACATCAAAATCATATTGCGAACACCCGAACGTGAATGGCACAAGACACCACTATCTTGTCAGTAAATCTTAACAGGTAATAATACTATTTGATTATTAGATGGTGTCGGGGAGTGAGCCCCATTCCGATTTGTATCCAAAAACGTTCGGTGGTTGGGTAGGTGAATTTGCAAAGGACACTCTACTTATGTAAACTACTGTTTAATGACACACAGATATGTTTACATACATTACACATTCCCTGTCACACAGTTGACAAGAGATAAAACTGTAGACACAAAACGACATCGTGCAGCCATACTTGCTGCGCACTCGAAGACAAGTGTTGCCAACACCTACTTGGCAAATATAAAGAAAAATGTCTTGGCCGCCATGTTGGATCCTAGTGCATTGTGGGGGCAACATACCGCCCACCTTGAAATATATAATTTCAAAAAATAAAAAAATAAATGGTGCACTGCAAACAAAAAATATGAAAAACAATTTTACACATATTGTACACTAGAACTATTTGAAATTATTGAATGCAAATGTTCAATTTTTCAATTTTCACAATCATTATTAAATGGCAAAAGACATAACTTTACAATTGGTCTTTTGTAATTGCTGGTACTGGTTTTCGCTGTAGCAGTCCTTACGAGTCCATCAGTACCTGGATGAACCTCACATATTCTTCCAAGTTTCCATTGGTGCGGAGGAAGCTGATCATCTCTGATGAGAACCAAATCACCAACTTGAAGATTTTTTTGTTCTGTTATCCACTTCGAACGTTGTTGCAGCTGGGTGAGATAGTCTCGAGACCAACGTTTCCAGAAATGTTGCATCAAATTTTGTGTAAGTTGCCACCGTGAACGTCTGTTAAGTTTATATGTGGTAAGATCTCTTTCTGGAGCTGACACCAATTCATCTCCTATCAGAAAGTGTCCTGGAGTAAGAGCTTGCATATCACTTGGGTCACTGGAAATGGCTGCGAGTGGTCTCGAATTTAAACACGCTTCAATCTGTTCTAACACAGTGTATAATTCTTCAAATGTGAGCAACATATTTCCCACAATTCTTTTAAGATGGAATTTCACTGATTTTATTCCACTTTCCCATAATCCTCCTGCATGAGGATTTAGAGGTGTGTTGAAATGCCATTGTATTCCGAAACTGCTCAGATTATTAGCTTTTTCTTCATTGTGCTTGCAATTGTTCACAGTTTGTAAGATCTCCTTTAGCTCTTTGTTTGCACCAACAAAAGTAGTACCACAGTCACTGTACATGTCACGTGGCTTTCCTCGTCGAGACACAACTCTTCTAAGAGCAGCTAAAAAGGCTGCAGTGGTTCCACTACTCACTACTTCAAAATGAATAGCCTTAGAGGAAAAGCAAATAAACAATGCGATGTAGCCTTTGTAACTTCGACGAGAACGACCACTCATTTCCTTAAGAATTACTGGTCCAGCGTAATCCACTCCACATTGTAAGAATGGCCTATTAACTGTTACTCTTGGTGATGGCAAGTTTCCCATTAGTTGTTTTCATATGGTGGGATTATATCTATGGCATGTCACACATTTTTTCACTAATTGACGCACTCTGTCACGACCATGAATTATCCAAAAATTCTGGCATAGTGTTGCAAGAACCAGTTGTGGCCCTGCATGCAAGAGAACAATGTGCTCATATGCAATAATTAAGTCTGTTAATCTATGCTTTTTGGGCAGCAAAATAGGATGTTTGGCACTGTATGGAATGTTAATGTGTTTCAATCTGCCGCCCACCCTGAGAACACCTAGTTCATCAAAAAATGGATTTAAACTATGCAAGGTACTCCCTGAAGATATGGGTAAACAATTGTTAAGAGCATTAATTTCACTGGCAAATTCACTCTGTTGCACAATTTTCACTAACACCAGAAGTGTGTCCCACAACTCTTTAGTGCTCAATGGACCATGCAGTTTGTTAGTTTTGTTGCGGGCATTGAAAATGAACCGTTACACCAGGCCACTACACGTTGCAGTTTATTTAGAGAAGAATACCTCTCAAATAATGGGTTGTCTTGTGTTGACACAAGGCTTACAACAGACTGCTTCTGTTCTACACTCACTTCACTACATTCTTGTATGTCACACTTGTTTTCAAACAATTGTAGCTCATGTAAAAATGGAGGCCCTTGTCACCATAAATAATGTGTCAGTAAGCTGGAAGGGGGAATCCCACGACTTGCACAGTCGGCAGGATTGTCTTTACTGCTGACATGACACCACTTTATATCACCTTCCTCTTGTATTTTAGAGACCTGATTCGCCACAAAAGTTTTCCAACGACTAGGACATGAAGCTATCCAAGCTAAAACTATTTTGGAGTCCGAATAGGAGGTAACAGTTGTGAAGTTGACTGGCAATGCTTTTCGCACATAAGTAATGAGGCGAACCAACATTAATGCAGCACAAAGTTCCAGTCGTGGAAGTGTTATCTTTTTTAGAGGAGCCACTCTTGTTTTTGAGGCAACAAGTTTAACCTGGACTTGTTCATTAGCACACACACACCTAAGGTAAACAACCGCTGCATAGGCTGCTTCAGATGCATCACAAAACCCGACTAAATGAAGCTCGATACAGTCTTTTGGAATGATGCAACGTTCAATTCTAATAGTTTGCAAATTTGGTAAATCACTGCAGTAATTAACCCACTTATCAACTACATTAGTTGGAAGTTCATCATCCCAGTCAAGTTCTAATTTCCACAGTTCTTGTATCAATAATTTGGCTTTCATTGTGGTAGGTGTTAGCCAGCCCAAAGGATCAAACAACTTAGATATCTCTGAGAGGAGAAGTCGCTTGGTCAACACAGAATGCACAATTGGACTCACTACATTAAAGGAGAAATGATCCAAGGAAGGACACCACTGAATCCCCAATGTTTTCTTACAGTCACTGTCATTAAATTGAAACGGCACGTTTCTTTCAAGCAATTTGCTTGGAATACTGTCTAGCACCTTAGGATCATTAGAGGACCATTTGCGAAGTTCAAAACCACCTTTAAGCAGGAGTTGGGTTAGTTGATGGTACAGTTCTATAGCACCCTCCGTAGAATAACTCCCACTTTAGAAATCGTCTATGTACACATGATTAAGTAACACATTTGAAGCAAAGGGGAAATTTGCACCTTCATCTTCACGTAATAGTTGCAAACACCTCGTAGCTAAGTATGGTGCACAAGCAGTACCATAAGTGACAGTCAATAATCTGAAGTCTTGAAATGGTTCACTAGGAACTTCTCTCCACACAATTCTCTGAAAGTCTGTATCCTTTCGATTAATTTTCACTTGTCTATACATTTTTGAGATGTCAGAAGTTAGGGCTACTTGATGTATTCTGAATTGTAATATCACACTAATGATATCACTTTGTAACTTAGGGCCAATCATTAAAGTGTCATTAAGAGAAACACCTGTAGACGTTTTACAACTGCCATCAAAAACTACATGAATAGGTGAAGTCGTACTGTCTTTAAATACAGGATGATGAGGAAAATAAAAGCTTTCACTAGGCACCTTATGTATTTCTTCAGGGGGGATAAGTTCCATATGTCCAAGTTCTCTATACTCAGTCATGAAAGCATTATACTGTTTACGAAGTTCAGGGGAGTGAGAAAGTCTGCGTTCTTGACTTTTAAGTCTCTTAACTGCTGTTTCTCTTGAAAACCCTAACACCATATCATCATTCTTAAATGGTAAGCTAACTACATATCGACCATTCTCTTGTTGGTGAGTAGCTATGAAATGTGCTTCACACCTTTTCTCTTCTGACGTTAAATAATTAAGGGTTGGCAATGCTTCAAGTTCCCAAAAATTACGTACGTTAGTATTCAAATCACATGACACATGGAAAGATGAGACTGAGTTGGTATTTGCATTACCAACACTATCATCAATTTGCCCTGATAACACCCAACTGAAGACTGTTTCTAATGCTGATGGAGTACCAGGAGGTCCCACGCAGCGTCAACTTCCTAACAATAAAGGAAAAATGTCACAGCCCAGTAAAATATCCACAGGAGCACTCACGTTAAATGTAGGATCAGCCAAGGGTAAGCCCTGTATGTGTGACCAAGTGCACGCCCCTGGTACTTGCACTCTTGGCAAATTACCTGTGATTTTCTTCACTACCACAGCCCTTACACTGTACAGTTGTGTCTTGCATTTTGACAGAAACTGAACATTAGCTATAGCATTGGCTGTGTAGACACCCCTTTCAGTTATGCCAGAAATATTTATGTTAGTGCGTTGCTTAGGTAACTGCAACCTTTGTAAACACGTCTCAGACACAAAGGACACTTCCGACGCCGAGTCTAAGAGCACACGACAAGGCTGAAAGTAACCCTGTTTGTTTTTAACATTAACAATAGCAGTACATAACAATACTTGTGATACGCCAGAGGATTTAACTAACTTGTTTTCTGCAACATGAGACGACACTTGTGGGGGAGAGGAACTGGTCAACTGCCCATTCTTGTTAGCCTTGTCAAAATGAATTAAAGTATGGTGATATTTTCCACAGATGCGACACCCGTTTGATGTACATACTCTTAATTTGTGCTGTTGAAAACCATTAAAGCAAAGCACTTTCTCTTTCACAAAACTGTGCCTTTGTTGCACGGACATTTGAAGAAACTCTTCACACTTGTGTAGTTTGTGTTGCTTGGTGCGGCATTTCGGGCAGAATGAAACAGCTGATGTTACAAAGGAAGAGGTTGAAGGCTTATTATGACTGACCGCCTTCCGCCGATTGTTGTTTTCACTTGCCATTGACGACAATGCACGCGCATGCTGATCTAGGAACTGGGTCAACTCGGAAAAACTAGGCACTTCTTGTGACGTGAGAGAGAGTTCCCATTGTTTTCTTGACTCAGAATCGAGCTTTTTTGTTGTATGATAAACAAGAATCGCATCCCAAGATTCAACTGGTACACCGAGCACCTTTAAAACATGAATGCACTCATTTGTAGTGTCGATAAGACGATGTAAACTTGTGTGCGAGTTCTCATTCACTTGCGGCTGATTCACCAGTCACTGGACAGTGTTGCTAACTAATACCCTCTTGTTAGAATAGCGGTTGTTGAGAAACTCCCACGCATGTTGATAGTTTTCATCTGTCACTGTTAATGATTGTATAAGCAAGGCAGCCTCGCCCTTGAGAGAAGCCTTCAAATACTGAAGTTTTTGTGCACCACTTAAGTTTGCATTTTTGTCGACACTTGCACTAAACAAATCATGAAAACTTAGCCAGTTCTCTAGCGATCCACTGAAGGAAGGAATTTCCAATCTTGGTAGTTTAACTTCACCTACTTGTTGCTGGGGTGGGCTGTCATGTGATGATGACGTCACTGATGTAAGACTTCTTGATTCCGTTAATTGTACTGACCGAAGCTTGTAGACAATCTGATCAAGTCTGTTTTCTTCCACACCTAATTCACCTTCATACCTTTCGAACTCACTAGCGTCCCTTGCAGTAAGATCAATTAATATTTGTTTGCAGGCACTTGATAGTTGCGTCGCTTTATCACCACACAAACACATCGTGGCATTGTTTAAAGTCCCAGAATTAACACGATTCTCGAGATGCGTAATCTCACATTTTAGCACTGTCTTTGCTGCGAGAATTCGCTCAATTTTGACGCGTTCACGAACCGCGAACCAACCAAAAATTGGCGAACCGTATTGCACTACACGCTGGTAACGAAAGATGCTTGTTTAAGCCAGCACCACGCCTTGATGACGTCAGTTTCTTTGTTCGTGTCTCGCGGGCGATCAACTAACGAACGGAAAATACGAAAAGTGTGATAAGAAGTTCTGTGTAGAGACTGTCTTTGTCACACAAATGCACACTTAAAGTCACAGTTCACAAATATGCATGTAGAAAAACACAAAGTCACTAGAATCAGTTTCACGGAATGTCACAAATCCAGCTATGGAGGACCAGGTCGGGATGCGAGCCCCGTTCCGATTTGTATCCAAAAACTTTCGGTGGTGGGGATGGTGAATTTGCAAAGGACACTCACCTTATGTAAACTACTGTTTAATGACACACAGATATGTTTACATACATTACACATTCCCTGTCACACAGTTGACAAGAGATAAAACTGTAGACACAAAACGACGTCGTGCAGCCATACTTGCTGCGCACTCGAAGACAAGTGTTGCCAACACCTACTTGGCAAATATAAAGAAAAATGTCTTGGCCGCCATGTTGGATCCAAGTACATTGTGGGGGCAACACATGGTATTATATGTACCTTGTGTGGATTTCTTTTTTTTAAAAAAATTCTTATATTAGGCAGTGATATCAATCACACTGCACATTTTACCTTAATTGGGCATATGCAGTCTTCAAGGCAACAACATTGTGGTGACAACTTAGTAAATGCATTAGCTCCTGGGTGTAACTTCAGACTCTAGTTCTGTCTGCCGTTACTGTTCCAGTTATTTCTCTATTATCTCTTCAAGATTTTCCAGTAATGGAAGTGTCCTGGAATACCTGTCAAGGTAACTTCTAGAAGGGAGTACCTCCCAAGTAACATAGTGGTAACTCCGGGGCTCCACTCCAGGCTTGATTCCTGTGTTGGGTGCATTGCACAATGGTGTGAATCCCACTTTTAACTATAGGTTCAGTCCCATTGAGCATAAAGTAGAATGAAACCAAACTTTGGCCTTCTTCAAGGGAAGAAACAAGTCAGAAAGCAATTAATGGTACATGTCTTTGCTATCTTCTTCATTATAAGCAGCTTTGTAATCATTTCCATTGTGATTACCACAAGGGTGGAAAATGGTCAGTAATAGTCAGTTTTTTCATCTTGGTCTCTAATTTATCAGTATGTTTTAAAAAATGATCAGTTAAGTCAGTATTTTTTGTTTGCATGACTGCAGTTTGTTATTTTTTAAAAATGTATTACTATGTTATAACTTCCCAATGAGGTGTCTTTTCTTTTTAATTCAACTAAATGTAAAACATTTTCCCTACTAGTGATGAAAGCATTTCATTGGCTTTGTTCAGCATGTGAGTCATTGCTAGTTGAGGTATAGAAAGTTTGTGTGAAGCTTTCATAATGGAGTGGGGTGATTACAAAAACTGTGTGGCTGTTATAGCACTCCATAAGGTACAGAAGTTAGTAGGCAAAATTTTCAAAACTCTCCAGAAGCTTCGAATGAATGACAGGCCCAAGCAGGAATGGCTATGCAAGGACTGTGCAACTCATGTATGGAAGCCATCAGTCAGAGACCATGAACTGAACATTTCCAAAATGTCCATGTCTCGTGCATGTAAAGTAACCTAGGACTAAAAGCTTACCAACTGAGTATGGGTCACTTTTTCACAGCTGACTTAAAGCATCAGAGGGCGATAGGGCAATAAAGGCAAACACCTTCTGGAGTGTTACACAGTAAATGGACACAGAAGAATTCTGTACACCAATGGCAAGAATTTTATCACAAGTTCACGAGAAGCTAGTGGAAAGGGTCGATAAAGGCCACCATCTTTCTTCAATAACGGTGTATCTTAAGGGGAAGGGGGGACTTAAGATGGCACCACTGAGCTCCATTTCTGCAAGAAACAGGTAAAAACATCAGCCCGAGTATACCAGGAGACAGTCCTGGACACACTGCTCAAGTATCTCGGAAACACACTTGTATGGTCAGGAGTACATCTTTCAGCAGGATTCTGCACCTCTCATCAAGCTCAAAGAACCCAGAAGTGGCTGGAGACTAATGTGCCAGACTTCACTTCCCCTTCAGATTGGCCATCTCACAGTCCAGACCTCAACCCTGTAGATTACAAATTGTGGTCTGTGATTTAAGACCTGGTTTGCAAGATGAGACAC
Source organism: Lepisma saccharinum (assembly GCF_977018435.1). Taxonomy (NCBI): domain Eukaryota; kingdom Metazoa; phylum Arthropoda; class Insecta; order Zygentoma; family Lepismatidae; genus Lepisma; species Lepisma saccharinum. The sequence goes on from NC_139230.1 coordinate 142,767,363, forward strand.
CCCAGTGTTGTTAGTCTGAAGTGCCCTCCTGTGAAGGCAGTGGCAGATTTCCCTCTTGATAAAGTGTGTAATATCCATGTAACATACGACCATGGGCTTACAATATCTTGTGACAGTATTTATGGTAAGACTGGGTACACGAGATCAAAGTATATGTTGTTAATTTCACTGAGGACTTATTTGTCTTATGTCCTAAATCTCCCACTGGAGCAAAGTGCTGCAACACCAGGTCCTATTCCTGGCCATCCTGTGGATATTACTCAAGACTGGCCCATCTCTACCTCAACGCTCCTTCTCCGGCTCATCCTTGGCCTTCCTCACCACTTACTGCCTTGGGGGTTCTCCACTGCATTCTCCTTCCTCATGCTACAACCTATCCTGCTCTATTTCAGTTGTCTTATTTGAACGGTGATGGGTTCCTCTTGAGTTTGCTGTAGGAGGTCCTTATTACTAATGATGTCAGGCCAGTAGATTTGTAGAATTCTTCTGAGGCAGCTCTTTATGAAGACTTTGAGACTTCTGAAGATCTCGGTATTTACTTTCCAGGTTTTGTGCTGTGGAAGATTTTACGTTTGTTCTAATTTAGATGTGATGAGCTTTTGATACTGGGTACAGCTGTACAAAGGTGGCATTTCCTTTCTTCATGTGGTTCTTGACATCGGAACTCGCTCCACCATCCTTTAATATGATGCTGCCCAGGTATTGAAACTCAGTCTCAGTTTCGATCTGCTCTCCATTGATTGGAAATGTCTGATTTAGGTCTCTGGTACTATTGATTTGCACCTCATTTGTCTCCTTGCAATTGATTTTCATGCCTGTTTTGACTCCTCCATGCAATTGAGTCAGTTTCTCCTCCATATCTGTAAAGGACAGGGGGAGTTCACAGACATCAGCAAAGTTTAAATCCTCCAAACATTGCATAATTTTCCATTGAAGTCAAGTTTTCACTCCAAATGTTACATTTCTCAGGACTAAATCCATAATTCATAGTGAGGAGAAAGGTGGTTGGGGACAGAATGCAACCCTGTTTCACTCCAATCTTGACATTTATTGGGTCAGTTAGTTTGCAGTTGTGAACTACTTGTCATCTGTAGCCATCATATAAGCTTCTTATAAGTTCTACAAACTTTTCTGGTATCCCTTACTTTGCTAGAGCCTTCAACATTGAATTCCTTTTGAGAGAATCAAAGGCCTTTAGAAAGACTATAAACACGAGATACAGTGTTGCATTTAACTCATTGCACTGCTCTACTATTATTCGCAGGGTATTGATCTGATCAATGTAGGATCTCTTCTTCCGGAAGCCTGTGACCATGTGAGCTTCTGGTCAGTGCAGTTTTTATCCAAGCAAGCAAGATCCTCGAGAACACTTTGCTTGGTACGGTTTAGAGAGTAATGCCCCTCCAGTTGTCACAGCCAGGTCCCCTTTGTTTGGCAACTCGACCAACAGGTCCTTCTTCCAATCATCTGGAACCCCTCCTCATTCCCAGACTTTCTTGAACAGAGGGTGAAGTATTTCTGTTGAAATTTCTGTCTTCTTTCAGGATTTCTGGGTGGATGCTCTCTGCTCCTACTGGTTTACCATGTTTCATCTTGATGTCGTTGATGATTTCCTCCTTGTTTGGTGCCTTGGGTCAGATTCTAATAGTTCCATCATCATACTCCTCCTCATTTTTTAATTCTTCCATGTTCAACAGTCCTGCAAAGTGTTCCTTCAATCTTTCAAGCTGTTCTCTCTCCCCTAAACTAATTTCACGCAGGAGCACTTACAAGTGGCAAGATCAGTCCATGTTCATTACAATCAACATTGTGATGAAAATGTGTTGTTAAAGACAAGGAGAAAATAATAATAATAAAATAAAATAAATTAAATTAAATTAAAGTGCTCCCCTGTGCTTTTCACCACACTATGAAGGCATATAGGGGGTGTGGAGTTAGGCCCCACACTTTCTTGATCAAAGCCAAAGGTGGGGGTGATGTGATCAGCACCATGTCCCTGGCTGCCTTTACCCCCCAGAGTTTCCTCCAGGTACCCACTTTATGCAATGCTGGGTGGGCACCGGAGCTGCTTGAACAGATGGAAAAGAAATCTTGGTTCTCCCCCCACCGGGGATTAAACCCGGGCCTCTCATAAGGTGGTCAGATGCCCTAACGAATAGTGTACACAGAAAGAAGCAAAACTGGAGAAGTAGAGACAAGAGCAGAATGAGAAGAGGATGATTCCTGAAATATTGCTTGAGGAAAAATGGTGGGAGTCAACATGGCACAGCTCATGCTAGAAGGAGTGGAGAAAGCAATGGAAGAAAAGAATGCATGTCAGTGAAAACTATAGAGAAGTATATATATATTTTTTATCAGTAAAATACCAAAGACCATAAGCAAAGATGTATGTTTTGCATTTTAATATCTGCTTCACACTACTTTTTGAAAGGATTGTTTTTTTTTCCTTGTGTAATATTTTACAAATATGAACACATTTTCTTATTGTTAATAAAACAGTGTGTGATGGTTGGCTATGGGGATGGTGGAGGCCAGATAATAATTTTAAGAAAATGAATCCCACCTTGACTTTTAGGATCACAATTTATTGATATGGTGTACTGCACCCCATGGTACAAGCAACTCATTGAATGCCAAGGTCTACCAGGGCCTCCCCCATGGTGCAGTGTTAGCATATTTGCCTTGTAATCAAGGGGTCCCGGGTTCGATACCCGGTGGACGCACAAGTGGTTCGGATCCCACTTTAAACTGTAGGTCCAGTCCCGATTAACCTTACTGTGCATAAAGTGGACTTAAAACAGCAACTCAAACCAAATCAAACCAAGCCAAGGTCTACCAAGCAGTTCTGTTTTGAGTGGTCCATGGTCAATGCACCATTTATTATTTATCAATATGGTTACTATCAAGCCATACAATATTTTCTTATGCACAGCATTAGTACAATAATGGTATGATGCCCTGTATAGTAAAAATAACTGTACAGAAAACCTATTTGTATGGGAAAATGAAGTGAATTGCAAGATGGTACGTGAATGCTTAAGAACTTATTTAATAGCAGTGTAAAGACAAAATTAAAGGAAATTGATGTGTGACACATATTTTGTATGAAAATAAAACAGAAGTATAAAGATATGTGTGTATGTGGCTATGAGTGTAGTAGATCAAACTGACGTTCATGGAATAGAGATGAAAATGTTCATGTATGTGTGTTTTTAAGGAGGGGGTGTAGCACTGAAACAGCATTGATTGATTAAGACCAGAATATACAGGCATGCGAACGTAGAAGACAGCATAACTCTGCTTTGCTGGTACCGAGTTTTACCTTTGTTGGGAGTGAATCACAGGTTACTGCTGCTTGGTAGGAAAATGACTTGTGATCAGAGCTGTTTTTGTGTAGTTTGGGTATTTCTAGGTCTCTGGAATGAGGATCTAATGCTTAAGGTTCCAACTTCTGAGCAGAGCCTGAGCCTATGATCTAGCAGAGATGATTTGTTATGTACTGTGGAACACTTTATTCAGATCAACCCAAATTATGTTATCCTTGAAGGTGTTAGCTCCCAGGATATACTTCGGCCTGTTCAACTTATTTTCCGTGGAGGTCTATGTATCATTACCATCTCTCTGGCGCTTTCCTTATTGCCTCATGAATCCAATGTTTGGGAGCATCTCTGATCTACTCTGTGACAGCATCATGTAAGGCTTAACCGTTTTGTAATCAGCAACTCTAGGCTCTAAAAAGTGTACTTTTAGGTTGCTAAAATAGGCTCTAAAAAGTGTGCTTTTAGATTGCTAAAAGTGTGCATTTAGGTTGCTAAAATAGGCTTGAGAAATCCTGAACTACGTTCTCAAAAACTTAAAATGGTTCAAAATTCCTGAAAAATACTGATTAGGTGCAATCGTTAAAAACACAATTTCAAACGAACTGTAAGATTTAATTGGTACAGGAAAGTACCTAATTATGGAATACCAATCCTTCTTTTTGCAAATTCAGCTAACTATAGTGTATTTAAGTACTGACAAAAATCTATGTTACACTTTTCACTTTTTCACATTTTTTTTATAGAGTATCCACCATTCAGTTACCTTAAAAAGAACACAAGAAGTTGTAAAACTGTCAAATGAAAAAATGCTTCAAATATGGAATACCACAGGAAATTAACAAAAAGGGCTTTAACATAGAATACTAGCAAAAATCCATTAACCCTGAGGAACATACAAGTAAAGTAACAAGAAGTTAGCCTGTTTATGAAAATCTACAGGATTTACTGGGGGAGTTGAACCCCCAAACTTTTCAGAGCCACTTCAATTTTGCCATTGGCACTGTTAATGGAGTTATTTTCTTTGCTAGATGTAGTAGATGTAGGTAACATTGAAGTGGTATATTGGTGGTAGATGAGACAGGAGCGAGAGGTGTTCCAGAGGTAGCAACCCCAAACTGTTGCTGGCCATATCGAGATACTCCACCAATTGTTCCTCCAACTTGGGTGGGTTCGAATCCCACTCTGGCTTGGTTGTTTGTGAATGTCCATTCATCAATTTCATCAATCATCCCCATCTTCGCAAATTAGCCAAGAGGCACAAAACATGAAGTAAAATAAACTAAATCAATCAATCAATCCAACTTGGGTGAAATAATTGATTTCCTTCCCAGCTTCTGCAATACCGCTTCCTGTGGTGTCTGGTTTGATGGTTTGATGCAAGTAAATTAAATAATACTGTTCTGGGGACGTTATGAAATTTTGCCACCTTTAGGTATCCCCATTTAAAAATAAGAAACAATTTCTTCGCTGTCAAATAATGCCTTGATGCATGACAAAAGGAATTATAATGCCATTCGATGCAACAATGCTAAGAGAGACATGCAAATGAGAAACCAAGGTAATGTTTATTTCAAACAATTCTTCAGCAATGTGCCATGAAGGACTAAAAGCCTGCTGTGCAGTGCTGTTGATGGGCAAGCATTCAAAGAAGGTAATACGTATGATGCACATGTGTGTCAAAGGTTCACAGCTACAACCCCACATGATGCATATATGCATCACTGGCAGCGAATGTGTTGAGGAGGAGAGGGACAATTTCCCCTAGGTCCTTCACTCTTCTGCAGCTGCTGAGTACTCTTGCTTTGCTCTTTTGGAGCCAGATCTGGCTCTAGTGCACTCGTTTGGCTGTGAACCATGGCACCTACCCTACCACCTATCACTGGGTCTGGCCCACATAGACCAACTTTGCCATGATTATATATTTTGCATGTTATGTGATATTGTTGTATTGGCTGTGTTGCCCCACCCCCTCTTACCTTCTTCTTTTTTATAGTGTCATAGCTGACATGAAGATGACATAATATTGTTATCCAGGATTCATGTATTTCCAATTTCATGCAAAGATTGGTGGATTACTGAGGTGGGTGATGCTGACAGATCTAAATCGTGACTAAGAATAAATTGTCATCACTTTCAAGTTCAAGGTAAAGCAGTGCCCCCACCCCTCTGACACTTAAAATTACCCTAGGAGGCACTTTATGCAGCCTTCGTTAATCTATCTCCTTGAAAGTCAACTTTAGCTCTATTTAAGGTGACATTTAGCTCTTTTATGCACATCAGGTCTGGCAACACCACCAGGATGGCCATAAGAGGCAAGGAGAAATGCATTACGCTTATGGGACCATTATTTTATTCGTTCTCTCAGGAATATGAAACATCCAATGACATACAATAATACATGACGGAAAAAGGACACATTGACATTGTCTTAGTCGTAGGAAAAGTCAAAACTCCCTTTTGATTAGCCGCAACTTGAAGTTGATTTCCCATAAGGAATACACAGGATTCTGTAAATACTTATTGATCATATTTTTCAAACATCGTGCCTAGCTTAATAATTACCTTAAAAATCAGTTTCCACATGCAACATGGAGAGAAATTCATACTCTCTTGTATAGTGAAGGTTTTTTTTTAGTAATAGTGCCCATTTCAACGATATTGAAATAAATGCACAACTGGTACATAATTGTCACTCTTCCCCTAACCGACACTCAAATCGCACACATCACTCACAGTGTTTCGAGGAATGTTTTGGTTCCCAAGATCACTAGACCTTACACTGTGTGACTTGTTTCTGTGGGGTTTCATCAAAGACAGGGTATTTGTCTTACCGATGCTGTGTGATATAGCAGACCTAAGGGAGTGTATCATCCTGGCAATGGACGACACTATTGACAGGCCCGTGTTGATGCGAGTGTGGCAAGAAGTAGACTATTGTGTCGATGTGTGCCGTGTCACCCATGGTGCACACATTGAACATTTGTAGGTGTACAAAAAAACTGTCTGCATTTTTCATTCGTTCTGGACTGGTTTCATTAACATAAGTTCAATACTTTACTTGCAATATTTTTTTGTAACCCCTCAATTATTTTTGAAACACCTGGTACAGAGACCAACTTTAATTTCTAAGCATGGTGGATCCTCCTGAAAAATTCCTGCATTCATGGAGAATCGAACTTATGATCACCCTCATCAGGAGCAAGCATGCTACCACTTCTCCAAGTATCTCACATAAAAATTAGCTACCAGTTTGAAGAAGCTAATGCACACACAATTTCCTCACAGCAATTTTTAAGTGGAAACATATTCAGCAAAAATTGAAAAATGCTGAAAGGGAAGAAGATGAACATTTTTATTGGTGTTTTGTCACATTTTGTAAATGGTGTGTAAATGCCTTGTTTTGATCAAGCCATCATTTAGTTACAAAGTTTTTGTCTTGTTTGTTGAAAGTAGGATCTTGAAAGTGACAAGGAGACAGTTGAACCAGCACCCAGTTGCCAAAGAACTTCAACATTTTTCCAAAGATTGTAGAGAGAGAGAGAGAGGTCATGGATATTCAACTTCTGAAACATAAAATTTATGTGAAATTAAAACAATGGAAAATCTAACAAGTGCATAATAATGAACTGCAAACTATGAATAACCTATTTTCGTGGTGGAAAATGGCAATGGTCTTAAAGTTATTTTTAAAATATGAACCTGATTTTTTCATATTATAACATGGATATAAGAGATGATACTATTCTTCAGCAAGGATAATTTATGTAAGTCACCGCCTTGCCTCCAGCTTATGCAATGGCATTAATGTTTAATCCCACAAGCATTCCCTATCAATCCTAAATACTCAAGCAAGCATCCCTCACTTACGACTTTCCACTTCACACTACACTACTATAGAAATGTGTGTTCATCTCTTGAATGAAGTGATCAAAATAACGTGAGCAGTGTGGTGTAAGGAGATCATGTTTGCTTGCTGAATGGAAGGTCATGAGTTTAAACCACCACCTTTGTAGAAACTTTTTCAGATAGTAAACGGTGTTGGTTGAGAATGCTTATCTACATTTCTGGGAAATTTCTGTTGATATTTATCCGATGTATGCCCAGTGTTTCTGGAAGACATTTAAATCGTATAAGCAAGGTGCAGCTTAGAATGCACGGTAACGTGAAGTAAATTCTAAGGATGTAGTTTTAAACGTTCAATATGGCATAAAATTTGTGGTTGTATGTATCATGGAAAATTTGATGCATATTTCAGGTCCACAGTGAAGAGCACAACAAAGAACATTCCGTTTGTATATCTACTTGTATTGTTAAGTCCACATTATGCACAGTTAGGCTAATCGGGACTGGGCCTACAGTTTAAACTGGAATCTGAACTACTGTACAATGTGCCTCCACCAGGCATCAAACCTGGGACACCTTGTAGGATAAATATCTTGTTCTCAAGTATCCTGTTTAAGAACATATTATGACATAAATTCTTGATGTGTGTTAACATATTACTGCACTAGAGAAAAATCAAGCAAAATTATTACAACACTTTGTACTCATTAAATAAAAAGAGAAAAAAAGAAACTGGAGAGGGTGGGATTTGAACCTACAATGTTTCGTTCTTGACGAATAATTATAACGGGGTGATAGTCTAACCAACTGCTCCATGAGATTACTAACGAGAAATTTTGTAAAACTCGCTGAACTCCGTGGAAACAACATTGTGCTGGAGTTCTGAACCATTTTTTGCCACAGATCAAGGAAAAGATGCACCTTGCAGAATCGTCCAGTATTGTGCAAGATATCTTCACTGAAATTTCACCTCAAATCATGAGAGATTGTACTCTTGGCATTCAAATGTGGCGGCAATTCTTTCCAGGTGGAGGAGAGCCTGTTCAGTGTTTCAGACTGCATGTACATTTCTCTATTTTCAATTTCAGAACCAAGAATTTTCAATATTTTTAACATTCATATTTCTACTTACGATTTTTGTTTAATTCTGTATTGTAATTACTGGTTTAGGGTTTTTAACTTCATGGAATGTGAAAGATTGAAGAAACAAAATCAGGAGCGTTATCATTTAGGAAGAAGAACTATTACAAAACTTGGCTACTATATGTTGACTCAGAAGTGCTCTGTTGCCAAATTTACAAATTCAAGACTTTCAATTTTTTCAGGGCATGCAAGTAAGGTGTTGTGAAGGGTACAGTAACCAGCCTATGGAAGGATAGCCAACAGGAGTAGGAGAAGATATTTGTGGTACAACTGCAAATAAGTCTTCTCCAATAAAAACTGAGATGTTGGGCAATAGTCCAGAGTGCAGCCCTTCATATTTAACACAATGGATCATATTTAACACAATGGATGGTGAAAAGCAGGACTATCATAAATAGGTGAGTGAACACTTTTTATCATTCAGATGGTATTGCATCAACCTCTGTACAAGTCCTTATGCTGTGTGGAGTGCTAATGCTTTACCTATCCTCACTGACATTCACACTGAATTGCACCGACCATAACCTACTGGTTGAACATGTTGGAGCTTGCAGTGTGATGAGTCAGTGACGTTTGACTTCATCAGAAACTGACGGAACTTCCCTGGTTACCTTTATGTCATAACGATACATGTTTTCTACATTGGTCCAACTCTGTACAGGTCTATTAGGACATGCTGAAGAGTTTTCTTTTCATAACACTTTTTTCCATTCTGCTCATATAAACAAGCAACTTGCACAGCCTATTTTTCATGACATAATTCCTCACAAATTAAAAATTTCTACATCTCTAAAACACACACATTTGTTTCTGCGAATATCAAACTTACTTCCACAGTCATTTCTATTATCCTAAATGCATTCTCATGTACAACTTACAATAATCATGACACAATTGGAACCATGACCCGTTCACTCAGACGGTCATATTCACACATTGCTTTTAAGCATCTCATATTTTTTTTAGGATTTTTATAAGTGTTTTACTGGTCAAATTATATTTTATAAATTTGAAGTTATTTATTGTTTCATGAAACCTGTTTTATGGGGAGGTTTTAGTTGCACATGTTTATTTTTAGGTGTCCTTGTAAGTTTTTACATTGGCATGAGAAACCAGGTTGATCACCTGGGCATATGCCATTCTACAGTGTAATCTTTTTCAAAATATTGGTAGGCAAGAGCAGAAGAAAGAGTGCAAAATCTGTTGTGGGATTTGGGCATGGCAAGTGTAATCTTACATCACTTCTCAGTTCAAATTCTGTATCAGCAAATGCTTCATCAACATAACAATATAGGAAACCCATATTTTTTATGTTAATACTTGGAGATATTTGCTTAAGTGGTAAGTCCTGCAATTTGGTTTTAATGTTTTTCTAATTAAATATTTACCAACTTGCGTGCCACTTGATTTTACTGACAAAACAGTAATAAAACATGTTTTTATTAGATAACATTGTAACATTTATTAACTTTTGAAGCATTGTCATGGAATACATCAGTCGAAGGCTCTGATGGTAAAGATAGATACTAAAATGAATGAGGATAATTCTGCGGAAATTTCTAGTATGTAGATGACATGAAACAAATTTTATATTACAAGTGATATAAATTTCTTTCAGTGTTTATGATTAGAGGATATTGCATTTAGTTTTGAGTACTTCTTTTAAGTAACATAAATATTTTTTTAAAAAAAAGCATGCAAATGCAATACATGAGTACAATCACAAAATGTATAGATGGAATTCTCTGACTTTGAAGAGACTTTTGAAAAAAAATAACACTGCTGGAATTATTTTCTTGGATAATCAAGGATAACATTTAATTAAAATGAAATTTATAAATTGCTATACTGCTATTCATGTAACTTGTTGGGAGATGAACGATGTTGAAGAGGCTGGTTGTTTGGTTCTTGAAGTTTGCTAGCTTATTTGCCATAAATTAAAATGTAAAAAAATGAGTTAGATGGTCTTTTGACATTTCTGTACCTTTATAGTACTTCCAGCTGCTACGAGGGTCACTATTTATATACTGCTGGACAAAAAAAAACCGGACACCTTAATATTTGACATCTGAATTGCAATTACTTATGAATTACGCTCTCAGTTAAGTATTGAACAATTGAACATTCATTATTGAACATTCTCCACAGTTTTCCGTTTATTATTTATCTATTTATTTATTTATTTACTCGTATTTACTTATTTGGAACACTTAGTAGGCTCAAAATTAATTTCATGCAATTTTGTTTTAATTTATTGATTTTCAATTCCTGTTGATGTTATTTTGTTTAATGTCTAGAGAGGCATGAATTTTGGTTCATAGTAACCATAGTAACATATATTATTGACATTGTCATTGCTGGTATTTTTCTTGCAAGTGTATTGTAAGTTTGCTGCTAGCTTGAAAATGAGACGTGAAGAGGTAGTGTAAAAGCAGTAGCTCTTCGCGATGATGGTCGTAGTGTACACTATATTGCTAGGGTGCTAAATATAGCACGAAGTACTATCCATGAAGGTCTCAGACGGTATGACGCAACCGGTTCCTATGGTAGAAGACCGGGTTCTGGTCAGAAACGATGCACAACAGCACGGGAAGATCGTTTAATGCGTATCATAGTCTTAAGAGACCGTCGTACGACTTCAAATATTGTAGCACAGCATTTGAGAAATGTTCATCGAACTGTGGTTTCTTCACGAACAGTTCGTAGAAGACTGAATGAAAGTGGTTTATCATCTCGGAGGCCGGCTGCAGGTCCCAGGTTGTTAGCACGTCACCGGAAGCGAAGACTGGAATTTTCTACAAAACACTTACGTTGGAATGTGGAGCAGTGGGAAAAGGTTTTATTCTCTGATGAGTCAGAATTCAACCTACGTTCATCAGACGGGCTTGAACATGTGTATAGAAGACCTAATGAGCGTTATGCACAATGTTGTTTCGTTGAAATAACACCCTGTGGAGGTGGTGGTGTCATGGTCTGGGGAGGTATCTCTTTACAAGGACGTACAGAGTTGGTTCTTGTAGATAATGAGGCAATGGCAGCTTGCAGGTATATTACAGAATGTGTGGCAGATCATGTAGTACCATATGCACCATTCATAGGCCCGGACTTTGTTTTTATGCATGACAATGTGCGTCCTCACGTTGCGAATATTGTCACAGAGTACTTGGATGAAGTTGCGATTACGCGATTAGAATGGCCACCACAAAGTCCGGACCTAAATCCGATAGAGCACGTCTGGGATCAACTGAAACGACATATCAGAAACCGCGCAATAGTTCCAGAAACAATTGAAGAGCTAAGACGTGCTATTCAAGAAGAATGGGGGCAATTGGACCAAGAAGTGATTGCCAACCTTATTCGAAGTATGCCACGGCGGTTACAAACTGTAATTGATGGCAGGGGAGGTAACACCCGCTATTAGACCCCACCAGTACCAGTTAACAATATTAAAAAAAAATATTGCTAAGATTTTTTTTGGTAGTTTTCTGTAACTTTCGCTTTATGTTCTAATTTAACTTATTAACAATAAATTTTAATTTGCTTTCTGTTGAATATATTCAGGATTTCTTATTTCCAATAATTTCTGCAACATTTACTTAGCCTTCGAATCAGAATTTATACGTTATCACAAAAAATGCAAGTGTCCGGTTTTTTTTGTCCAGCAGTATATTTTGAGCCTAACAATGAAAAAACAGGAATTTGGCATTGAAAATTGCTTTATTGTTTTTCAAAGTATTCTCCTTTATGGTCAATACACTTTTGCATTCGTTCGAACCATTTGTCAAAGCAGTTTTTCCAATCTTCTTGAGACACCTCCATAATATGGTTTTTGAACGCATCAACAGCATCTTCCGCCGACGAAAATCGTTGTCCACGCAATTTATTCGTGACATTCGGGAACAAGAAGAAGTCATTGGGTGCCAAATCAGGACTGTACGGTGGATGACCCATCAATTCGATTTTTTGACTGTTCATAAAGTCGGTTGTTAGACGAGATGTGTGACAGCTGGCATTGTCTTGAAGAAGAATGATCCGACGGCGTTTGTTTGTTTTCCGTATTTGACCGAAGACTTCTGGCAAACAAATTGTTGTGTACCATTCAGAGTTGACCGTTCTACGTTCCTCTAAAGGCACAGTTGCCACATGACCAGTTTTCCCGAAAAAACAGGCGACCATTTGTTTCGATGTGCTTCGAGCGCGAACAACTTTTGTTGGATTGGGTTCATCTTGAAACACCCATACAGTCGACTGCTGTTTATGTTCCGTCTCATATGCATATATCCATGATTCGTCACCTGTTACAATCTTATATACATCTTTTGAAGCACCATGATTGTATTTATTGAGCATTTGTTTGCACCAATTGACGCGAGCATCTTTTTGAGTTTTTGTCAAATTGTGTGGGATTCAACGAGAACATACCTTTCTCACAGCTAAATGATCATGTAATATTTTATATATGCTGGTGGAACTAATGCGTATGGTTGCCTCAATCTCACAGTATGTCACATGAAGATCTTGCAGTATTAGGTTTTGCACAGCATCAATGTTTTCTTGAACAACAACTGATTTTGGACGACCTTCGCGAATCTCGTCGGTGAGCGAATGGCGGCCACGATTAAATTCGTTATACCAGAGTTTCACAGTGGCAAAGAATGGGGCTTCATCGCCAAATGTGGAAGTAAGTTGATCGATGCACTCTTGTCTTGATAATCCACGTCGAAAATCATAAAAAATCATCGCACGAAAATGTTCACGAGTTAATTCCATTTTATTGTTGTCGCGCAATCTCCAAGGCAACATAAACAACACAAATGAAGCTATTGACAAAACATTTGAAGTACGTTGTGGTCAATAATGCCAGACGATTCTGTGCAAACGTCAAATCGCGCCTAACTTCAATCAGTGTTGCCATGGCTCAAAATATAAATAGTGGCCCTCGTATTTACAAAAAAAAAAAATCTACCATTTGTGATCCTTGAGATTTACATTTTAGATTTACCTTTGTTGTATTTTTTCTATTTTTCATTACTTTTGGCTAATCCCAAAGATGAGGATGAGTGATGATGGAATGAAATTGAAGGGATATTCACAAATAACACCCATACTCAGGCTAGGACTGGAAGCTGGGAACTTCAGTGGTGAGATCGAAAGTCAACCACATAATGTGCTGGTTGAATACCTTTCTTGCTGAAGTATGAAAATGATCTTACATGTGGTATTTTTTTCTTTTTAATGTAGGAATATATTACAATGCTGGAAGTGTTGACACTTTTCCCTTGGTACTTAGAAAGTGTATACAAATAATAAAGCAGATACACCCTTGTTCCTATTAATTATTACCATTGCTGTGTGTGCATTAACATAAGGAACATAAAACAAAAAAAATAGTAATTAAGTCCTATAATTTACTTGGAATGCAGGCAAATTGTCTGATTTTCCAAATTATTTATGTACTTTTTATGATCTATTGTACAGTCATGTACACTTCTGGTTTGTAATGATCCCATTGAGAGTCAATGGGATGTTACAATAGAAGTGTCCATGGCTAGACCCAAAGAAGCTGTGGCAACTGCCACTTGAGCTTCAAAACCAAATATATTAACAATTATGCTCGAATGCAACTAATACACACCTACCAAAAATTATTACACCCCCTTATTTTTTATGGGTGTTTTCTTTTGTAAAAAGCATGAAAAACAGTTTACATGGTAAGACCTTTATTTGTCTTGATTGTGTATAATCATCTACTTAATGTGGGAAAATCATTATTTTTTCATGTACATAATATATTACAGTTGCACAGCAACTGTAATGTATACAAATTTGCGTAATCGAACATATTTCAAATGTTATTGTGCACTTTTGTTCGATGATGAATTCTAGAAATATTATAATCTTAGGAGGCAGTCTTTTTTTTCTGGTTACATTTCTTGAGAAACACAAGTGAACATTCACATAAATTGGCACTACAGGGGAAAGCAGCTGGACATGAATTTTGATGCAAATTATTTTGTCATGGCCAGCACTGTTCATGCAAATTCATCATCTTCTGTTTACAATGCCATGCCAGTGCTGTCTTCAGTAGCTGTGAGGAAATGAGCCTCCAGTGCATCAGTGGAAACCATACTGTCTGTCAACCTTTCTTAACATGTTAGTGAAGTGTGTAATAAGTTGTTTATGCTCTAGAACTGCAAAATATTCCTGTAACACATTTGCATCTTGGTCATCATCAAAAAGATTTGCATTCATATATTCAAGGAATATTGATAGTTGACTAGGCGGTAAGCTTGTGATCATCATTTGCATCATTTTGCGTGATTTTCTGAATGAATCACTGAATACAAAGACTCTCACCCAGAGTCCCTCAAGGCCACTTTCATCTACTGAATTTATATGAAAAGCAAGAAGGTTATTTCTAAGGAAGATAACTCCACTACACTTTGTTTTAGTGGCAACCAAATTCATCAAAAGTTGTCATGTAGTGCCTGACGTTGTTTCTTTTTACCACAATATGGCCATCAAAAGACCAAACACCTATCTTGTGGCTTAACATGTTTATTTTCCTCTTCCTTTCTCTTGCTCTTTCTTGAACTGGTGCACTTTCTTGGTGTTAAAATCAAAGAATTCTTGTAATCGAGCCACCACTGCTCTGGTGATCAAGTCTGTGAGGCAATCCTTATCACTGATAAAATGTCAGGGAAGTGTATCATTTATTTCACAAAGTTCAGACGAAAGCACTCCTTTATGGCAGAAGATGGACTGCCTGCTTAGGCTCTGCTTGCTTCTTTGGAAGTGTCATACTAAGTACACAACACTGCATTTCAAATCACATGCACACTGTAATTTCTACAGTTCAAGCATTCTGCATAAGAGTAGGGTACATTTGTACATGGAACTGTTTCTGCTGATATGTTGGTTTCACATCCTACAATGCTATGCATTCCTGCAATTTGTGGCTTCTTCTTCATAGAATATCTTGAGGCAGCATATTTCACCCATCTAGGGTGGATAAAAAGTAGTGGCAACACTGATATAATTCGTACCAGGTTTATTGGCATCAGAAACACCAGTTACATTGCTTCAATGTATTCAACTACCTTTTGCATTTACTTGTGGAAGGCACTGTACACAGTCAGTGCATTCATCTCTGTTGATGTCCTGCAGTGACTGCCCTATGGCATGGATGATGGCTTCTGATGTGTCTTAATGCTTCCCACAAAGTGGTTTCTTTCATTTTTGTGAAGAGATCATAATCACACACTCATATTGGGTGAATACAATGGGTGTTGCAGTAGCTCCCACTGCCAGTTATGCAAGAGATCCATCACAGCAATAGCAGTGTGACATCTTTCATTGTTATGCAGGATGATGGGAGTCCTTGCTGCAAGTGCTGTTGGTTTCTCCTGAGTGTGGGATGAAGGTGGTGTCCCAAGAAATTGCAGAAGTAAACTGCATATGCCTGTGAGGTACAGCATGATACAGTATGTTTTGAAGTAACAAAATTCCAGTTTTGTGAACATGTATTGTTAGGGTGCTTGCACTCTCCTCCTCTACTTTGCAGCACTGCAGTATTTGACTGAATAACACACAACCATTCCCATTTGCCACACTTGCAAGTCTAACCTTCGGTTATCAGCTATTGCAACCCCGTCATTCACAGACTCACAACTCACATGTGACAGGAGTGTTGTCACTACTTTTTGTCCAGCCCTTGTCGATTCCACTATTGAATACTGGCTGTCAAGACAAAGAGTCCAATTCTATTCTATTGCTTTCGGGTAGCTCCGCAATTGTCCTCACATTGCTAGGTCAACACTGAAATTCTGGAGCTTCCTCTGTGAATCAAAACTGAGACCACTTGCACCAAAGGCACGATGGTAACCCTCAGGCTACATGGGAGCATTTCATATAAATGGACATTAATATTTTGGCATAAGTATGGACGCTCAATCTGACATTGTGGTGCAGAGGAGATCAGTTGATGCAAACAAGGATTCAGTTTGACTAACTCGGAATGGTTAGCACAGCATCCTGTGACACCAAGCATCCCGGGTTCCAGCTCTGGCCTGGACATGGGTGCTCTTTGTGAATGTTCCTTCTTCAATTTCATCATATCATTACTCATCCTCATTATTGCAATTAACCAGAAGTGGCAGAAAAGTGACACTAAATAACAAAAATGAAATTAAATCAAGTTGGACTAACTGCACTTGAAAACCCGCAAGACAACATTGTTTTACCCTGCCTTGCATGCAACAAATGTGGTATTGTAATATCTTTTATGGACCAGAAGAATCACCAGCAAAAAGTAACTGTTGAGGCAAAGGGAGAAAGGGGGGGGGGGGTTGATTTTGTGAACAGTAGTCATGTATGTTATACCCTAATTGTCACATGAAAACTGCACCTTTAGAATTAACTTAACTACATGGCACATAGTAGGGTGACCAGACATCCTCTTTTATCCGGACGTGTCCTCCTTTTTAGGTGTCTGTCCGGTGTCCAGACGGATGTTTTAGAAATCGATAAATGTCCTCCTTTTTTGGAAATACCATTGCGAATGTGCTGCATAGAGAATGCTTCCACACATAACGATCATCATATCACTTGGGGCACATTAAGTATTTGAGCAATTCTCACCTAGCATCTGGGAGTTGAACACGATCACTTTCCTGACTGAGTCATTAGTAGGGTGTAGATTTATAGGCACTAAAAACCTCTGAAATAGGCACCAAAATCATGAAAATCGGCACTTAAAAAGGCACCCTAAAATTAGAAAAAGACATTAAAATAGGCAATGAATGTGAACTTATTTAAATTTTCTTCTTACAATGTGCAGACTGTATTAGCACTTCAGTTTATACATAAAAGTGTGCTAACGATTAAAAACTATGAATTCTCTTTTGATCGAAATTCACATTTGCTGGGAATCGTCAGTTAATTAATTCTTACAAAAAGAGTTTGTGCTAACGACTGTGCGAATTTGAACAAATTATGAAGAAACATTTTGCACCATTGTAACAAAATGAAAAATAAATGTTCCAATTGAGAGGGCCCTTCTGAGGTTTATTTTGCTTCAATAATCTGCCACTTTTGGCTAATCGCGTAGATGGGTGAGAGATGATATGATGAAGGGACACTCACAAAGAACACCCATGCCAAAGCCGGGCTTCAAATCCGGGACCACTGGCATTGTGGCACGGTGTGCTAACCACTCTACCACAAAGGTCGGTCAGTTCCTTTTCAAGTTATACATAGGTGATACAGAAACGCATAGTGAAAGTTTTGCTTATTTAGTAATGTTTACTTTCATGAAATAACAAAGCGAAAATGTAATTTCAACAATGATCTTGCAAGAAAATATCCAGAAATGAATATGAGGTAATGTGTAAAGTGGCTGTCACTTTCCCGTGCTGTTGAAAGGGTGCTAGAAATGCTCGTGGCATTAAAATCATATTTCTCTACCCAATCTAAACTACCTAAAATTTTAATTCGGTTTTTTTTAAATAAGTTAAAGCAAATCTTAATTGTTACATATTCTTTGTCATTTGCTAAATAACTGATTAGGAGATTGCTTTTGTTGCTTATAGGTAAGAGGAAGAAGTTATTGAAAGAGATCACCTGAAAAGTATCTGTGAGCAAAATGTTGGTAAGATTTTTTATATTGCTTGAATTATGAGTAATAGCAAATGTGTTGCAATTTTTTGCAGTGACCTCTTTTTTATGACTTTGTCCTCCTTTCTCGCCATGCTCTGTTCTCTTTTTTGAATGTGTGTGTCTGGTCACCCTACACATCAGCCCTCTTAAGACCAGGATCTACCAAGTGGCTCATTGGGTAATGTATGGTCAGCATGTTGAATCCCATTGCTGCTGTTTCATGGATTTCAAGAACGGAACCTATTATTTCTTTTTTCAAGTAGTTCCCCAAATGTCCTCACAATGCTGGGTCAACACCTAAATTTTGAGGGTGTCCACCAGGAATGAAACCCAGGACTGCTTGCACCAAAGATGAGAGTGCTAACCATTTAGCTACCTGGAAACCTGCAAATTTAGGATACCTACCAAATTTTTCTTGTGTGGAATGACCTTGCTGACTTGAGTTACATCCACCTCCTGTCCGTCTTAGTACAACATGCCCTTCACATTCAGATATTAACTCTGTTTTTCCAATAATACCATGGTGTAAGACTGAAGTGATATGTTACATGACATTGAAATAGTATGAGACACTAAGATGATTCAAAAACAGTTCAAGCATGAAAGTCTGTATGTAGGCATGCCACAAGAACAGAAATATAGATTTAAGGTTATTTTAAGTGCCAGGGAAGAATTCACATTTGGTTTTGGAAATATAGAGAAAGAAGTCACAGCTTTTCTGTAGATATCTTACACTGTCATAATTTGATTATGAAGCAGTAAAATTTTCTGAATTTCTGAAGGAAATGTGGTGCAGTTATAATATTTATGTTTTTGTACTGTGTTATAGTCCTAGATCTAATGTATGGAGCCATAAATATAAATATCTATCTATGAGGATCATTTGGAAAGTATCTTCAGTTTGGGTATAAGAGAAACACCAGGACATTGTGAGAGTTTTTATTATGTACAACTGAAAAAGAGAACTGTAAGCTATTTTTCTACATAAGCACCATTTCTGTTGAGACACTTATCATATCAGCGAACAAAGTTTACAAACCATGACAAAGAAATCTGCTGCCTGTGCATTCAGCCATGCAGTAACACTGTCCTTGAACTCACAGCAAATGATGATGTTGTTGGTTCAGATTCACTCTAGCGTGCGGAAGAATGTGGTTAATGGCATGAACGAAGCACAGTACGAGTCTGGCAGTGCAGTTGTGAGGATTGTTGGGCCAGTTCTCACTCTCATACAGCTGTGCAAAATGGCCACTGCAATTGAAAATCCCGCCGACTGTGAAGTGCGTGCAGTGATTTGCTTTTTGTGGGCCAAAAAGGTGAAAGTGGCTGAAATTCATCGGGAAATTTGTGCCGTATATGGGGAGAACATCATGAGTGACAGTGTTGTTCGGCAATGGTGTCGTGCTTTCAAGGATGGTCGAACTAACATCCATGATGAGGCAATAAGTGGACGCTCTTCAATTGTGACAAATGAACTGGTCTCCAAGGTGAACTACAAAATTCGTGATAATCAGCGGTTCACGATTACCGAACTGTCAGACGTCTTTCCACAAGCATCCCATATGGTGTTGTACGAAATTGTGACCGAGAGGCTAGGTTATCGCAAGTTTTGTGCCCGTTTGGTGCCTAAACTGTTGTCGAACATCCATATGACCAAGAGGATGGGATCCACCCTCACCTTGCTTACGAGTTACCATACAGACGGTGACAAATTTCTTGATCACATCGTCATGGCTAATGAGTAAAGTCCGGATTTCTATGTAATTACATATTTTTTCCTTTATATGTACAAGCATGGAATTAA
This sequence comes from Lepisma saccharinum, assembly GCF_977018435.1. Lineage (NCBI taxonomy): Eukaryota > Metazoa > Arthropoda > Insecta > Zygentoma > Lepismatidae > Lepisma > Lepisma saccharinum. The sequence goes on from NC_139230.1 coordinate 142,787,130, forward strand.
AATATATTGACGAATTACGTCAGTAGAGATGTCACAGTGAAGTTTTATATTACATATTTTTACATATTTTACTAAATGTTACATATTCCTAAGATATGAAATATTTTTTACATAAAACAGTCCTTAAGAGGAAAATCCAATGAACTTTTGGCTTACTAGTTAAAAAAGTATCTTCTCACTTCCCCTCCCCATTTCCAGGTCTAAAAAAATATAGTAACTTAAAAGTGCGATTTGCCTTCGTTGTACGTACATAGCAGTTTGTTGATTCGCCGCATCGTAACAATTACATCAAGATTCGACAGTGTTTCAGTTTCCAGTTTGTAACATGGAGCGGCAAGCAACACACAGCGAACGAAGAGAACCAACAATGGAAGGCGGCAAGTACAACGCTGAGAGGCACTTACCTTTCATCCGTACACTGTTGTGATCGTTTTGATTTTTGCAGCCGGCGGCGACAAATCTTGAATGAAGTATTGTTAACTCAACCGTAGAATTTCGTATATATATGTTGTCGCCTTTTCATTTTAACCATTGGAGTTTTAAGAAGAGCTTGCCTCAGTATTTAAACAGTGTTTTAGCTGTAGAAAGCTGGAATGGCTCCGCCTACCTCCTCGTTATCTCAAAAGTTGCGATCTTGGATAGCAGTCGATGCATTTACTATGGATGGTAAAGTTATTTTTTGTCGAGTGTGCGATAAAAAAGTTGGGTGCACTATGAAGTCTCAATTAGATCAACATGTTCGCACTTCACTTCATGTGAAAAACAAACAACTACGGAGTGAAAAGAAGCAAGTTTTACTAACCCAGATGCAAGAGGATTCTTCATTCAGTGTGTTTTACAAGGAAATGTGCGAAGCAATGATTGCAGCAAACATTCCTTGGTATAAAATTCAAGTACCGATGTTCCGGGATTTTCTGGAAAAATATTGTGGCCGTAAACTTCCTGACGAGTCAACCCTTCGAAAGCGATATCTTCCACATTCCTACAAAGAAACTTTAGAATCAATTAGGGCAGAAGTAGGCAGTTCCTATGTGTGGATTTCCATCGACGAAACAACTGATGCTTTGGGACGGTATGTAAGTAATTTCATTGTTGGAATGCTAATTGCTGATTCTCCATCTACACCACATCTCATTGCATGCAAAGTTCTAGAGCGTACTAATCATTCCACCATAGAACGATTTGTGAATGACAGTCTTAAATTGATGTATCCGGATGGCATACAAGAAGAGAGAGTTCTTCTCATGTTCACAGACAGTGCGTCATACACGTTAAAAGCTGCTACGGCACTTAAAGTGTTTTATCCTAACTTGATCCACTTTACTTGCTTGGCACATGCTCTCCAACGCATTGCTGAGGAGGTGAGAGGCAATTTCCCGGAAGTCAACCAACTTATTTCTTCCACGAAAAAGGTGTTTCTGAAGGCACCACAACGTGTGCAAGTTTACAAGGAACAATTGCCAGGTGTACCACTTCCTCCGGAACCTATTCTTACTAGATGGGGCACTTGGATCCGGGCAAGTAAGTTTTACAACGAACATTTTGAAGAAGTGAAATCTGTGCTTGACTCATTTTCGGCGGACTCAGCTGTATCGGTACGCACTGCTCAAAATCTCTTCAAGGACACCAAACTTGCTTGCGATATGGCATACATAAACAGCAATTTTGGTTGGATTGATACAAGCATAAAAAAACTTGAAACTGTTGGGCTTCCTCTCCTGGAAGCCATGGATATATATGAGGATGCAAGAAAGAAACTGTGTGCTGTTGGAGGAGATGTGGGAGAGAAAGCTCGAAGAAATTTGATGCAGTGACTGAAAGAAACCCAGGTTACGTCAGCTTATTTACAGTGAGCCGCATTCTCAATGGTGAAACAGTTAACCCTCCCAATGATATTTCTCCCGACAACATTCACCTCCTGAAGTACGCTCCGGTTACTTCTTGTGAGGTGGAGAGAAGTTTCTCTGCATACAAGAACATATTATCTGATCGGCGACAAACATTTACTTCTGAACATTTGGAAATGTACCTGGTAACATATTGTAAGTTAAATAATTAAATACAGTGCCTGCCCCAAGATCAAAGGTAACCTGAATTTTTGTAAGTGCTTTTTGAGTGAAAAATTTGGGCAACGAAAATTTACTACTGAACATTTTGAATGGTACCTGGTGACATTGTATATTAAATATTGAATATATTCAAATTGTGGTTAATATTTTTGCTCTATAAGAACATAAAAAATACTTAATGTAAGCATTGTAATATTGTAACTTCAATTTTTCTAAGTCTTTTTGAAATAAACATATCCCTTTGTGAGGAAAAAATGTAAAAATAGGAAGTAATGTTTGGAATAAATATTTATAGTACATATTTCATTATGAATTTACATATTTTTTACATATTTCAGACATTTTTATTACATATTTATGTACATATTTTAGGGGTTGATATTACATAAAAATCCGGGCTTTACTAATGAGACGTGGGTGTCTTACATGAATGTAGAAATGAAGAAACAATGAATGGAGTGGGGCCACACCTCTTCGCCGCGGAAGCCTGTGAAGTGTAGAGAAACATTTTCCACGAAAACAACTCATGGCAACTGTGTTTTGGGACAGAAAAGGGATACTGTTGGTAGAGTTCCTGGAACGAGGCACAACAATCAATGCCCAAATGTATTGTGAAACCTTGAATAAATTGTGATGAGCAATTCAAAACAGGCGACATGGCATGTTGAGTTCTGGCATTGTTCACGTGCACGATAACACTCACCCACATACTGCTGCTCAAACCAAGGACCTTCAACATTTTAAGTGGGAATTGTTTGACCACCCTCCTTACACCCCATATTTGGCCCCTAGCGATTATCACCTCTTTCCACAAAGGAAGAAGTGGCCAGGGGCACAGTGCTTCAACACCAGGAGCTCAAGGACAGTGTTACTGCATGGCTGAATGCACAGGCAGCAGATTTCTTTGGCATGGGTATTGTAAACCTTGTTCACCAATATGATAAGGGTCTCAACAGAAATGGTGCTTATGTAGAAAATTACCTTAGAGTTGTCTCTTTCAGTTGTGTATAATAAAAACTCTCACAATGTCCTGTTTTTTCTTTTATACCCAAACGGAAGTTACTTTCTGAATGACCCTCGTACATATAGTCATAGGAATATGTTTAAATACCATAACTTGGCAGTTATGTTCATATTATCTGTATCCGTATAGCCTGCCTGCATTACTTTGCTTTTTGAATAATATAGAATCAGGGTTGGACCAGGTGTTTTTTTTTTCCAGAAAACCCCATCTTGAAAAAAACCCACTCAGAATGTGGGTTTTTTCAGAAAATGTTGTAAATTATTGCTTTAAATAATTGTGAGATTCTAGAATTGTCAATAGTTTGAGAAAACGTGTAAAGTAAAGGCTTAGCCAAGCTTATAATACTCAATATAATTAATGTGGTACACATCACAGTGGTTTTTTTTCACGACATTTTTCTCAAATCATGCTAGAAATAGACTTTTAACAAGAAATAATACGAACATATATCCAAGAAACAAAATATCAAAAGGGTCTGAAATATTTAGATAAAACATTGAACAAACAAAGCTTATAATTCTGAAATGTGGTAGCACTTTAGATATCAGTCACTTCCGTATGTGGACAAGCCACATGGTTTCACCTGTGACGATCAACTTTTACAATAAATTTTTTCATGTATAAAACATTACAAAGGAGAATTGAGTACATTTTATTGAAATGTCATGAAAGTAGTATAAAGTTAACTGTGGTATAATTAAATCAAACACTTTTCAAATGATTCATTTCATTCCTTAAAATTTAGTATGTGTGCAAGTGTTCTGTTTTCTTTCCAATGCCTTGCACTGAGACAGTGACCCATCCTGTTCAGTGCATTGATTGAACGTAATGGGTTGCTTGCACATGTAGGATAAATGTTATTTGTGGTTAGGAGCTCTATACCCAAGAAGCCGGGCACTCTCATAATCTACCACAATTTCTTTTTTCTTAAAAATAGGGGGTGTGGGGTACTCAAGTAAATACAATGCATACATATACTTTCACATTTTTACCATTTTTGACATTTTCAAACCTTTTTAGAGACTACAATATCGAGCTTCATGCATAAGACTTTCAGGAGCATTGTGACAATACTTGCACTGTAAATTCACAATAAGATTATTGAAACATAATGCACGATTTAGGAGGAGCATGGGTAGGGTGGATGGGCAAAGAAAGACAAGTCATCTATTTAGTGACCATGATAAAATGTTTCTGCAGCTAGAAAACTTGGCAGACTGCAATGGTATAGCATGTGAGTGAAATTGAATGATGTGTTTCAAGATGGTGAATGTAAAACTGATTTTCCTCATGTTGCACGCACACTTTATACCATGCTCTACAATGCATTTTCGGAGTATAAGGAACTATAGTCAGTCATTGTAGATAATCCGTCGGTCCACAATTTTGCAGTAAAACTTTTAAAATTAAATTTCATAGTTTAGGAGAGGAGTGGTGGTAAAATCGCAAACATACATTTTGGCATAAATATAAAGCTTGAGTTGCAATTTTTAGATTTACAAGATAACTTAAAGGATTGTTGTCATATTGTATTTGAGAAAAATTTGTCACCATGTTTAAAGATGGTGGACGATTTAACATGCCTTGAGAGAGCTTTAAGTTATGCTAATATTTGAGGTTAGATTTTCATAGATTAAGAAAACCAAGTCTCAGCTACGTTAGGACATTACTTGAGCTTGACGTTTTTGGTAAGAACTCTATAATATAGTGTGTGGTTTAGGAAGGATGGGGGAAAGTCACAAATTTTGAGACCACGATATCTGTAGCAAATTTAGTTTTTAAGCTGAAATTCATTTTGCAAATAGGTACAGCCAGGGAATGATTTTATTTTGTATTTGCATTTGTTGAAAGCATTTCAAGATGGTGGATGAAGAATTGATTTTTCATATTCTGAGGTAGCTCCAAATTCTGATGCCACTTTCAAATATCTGCCTAAACTACATTTTTGGACATTAAGAAAAGAGACTTAAATATTTTAGGGCATTTCTTAAGCTATGGTGTGACAAATAATTTTTTGACAATATAGTGCATATGTATGTTGGGATCGAAATGGTGCCACTAATGTTTTGTCCATGGGAACTGTTAGTTTCATAGCAATCAGATATTTTGGAGGATGGATACGTTGTTCCATTTGGATGAAATCAGTCAAGACAAATATGTCAGACTTATAATTTTGGCATGGTTAATACACGAGGGAGATATTTAAACTTGAAACATCCACAAAAAAAAAAAATGGGAAAACAAAATTGTAAACAAACTGCATCGAAGCAGATTTAAAAGTGTGTGTGCAGCTACCATATGTTGTATAGTAGGTAAAGGTAAAGTTCCCCGTGCATATAACACCATGCCATGAAGACACATTCAGGGGATATGGGGTTAGGGCCCAACATATTCTTGATCTCAGCCATTTTGGAGATTTTGGACTCCAGCTGCCTTTACCCCCCAAGACCCACTGATTTGAGGCTGGGCAAGTTCCAGAGCTGTTTTATGCAAGGACAAGACCGGAAAAATTTCGACCTTAGATCACCCACCCCAAGATTCGAACCTGGGTCGTCTGCATTGCAGTCAGCCAGCCTGTCTACTTTTTTTGACATTTGTAATAAAAGTAATACTCCTAAGCAGTAGTATCCCCCTTTTTCTCTCTTATTTTCTCATTTTTCACACACATCAATTTTCTCCATTCTCTCTGTATTCTCATTGGGACAAACACAAACATCCATGTCCGAACCTGGGGCCCCTGGCATTGCAGCGTGTTGTGCTAACCAATGCGTCACGGAGGTCGATTAAACCACCACAGCTATCAAGTATTAGTAATTAGTATAGTATTGCTACAGCACCTTGAATAACGTAGTGTGGAAAACGACCCAAGAAACTGGTTCCCCAGATGGATGAGAAACATAGATGGCAGTGCGATCAATGTCGGTGCTAATTTTCTTATGAAAGTAATGCGGCTTTGTTAGTTTTTGGAATATATTATGTAGATTTGTTTGTCTTGAAAGGCAGTACGTGAATTGATGGAAACAGTTATATTTGTGGAGTGATTTGCAGTCACAAAATGACATTAATTTGGAAAGAAAAGTAAAATAAAATTAATAAATAAATAATAGCATGCGTAACACAAGAAGAAACATTGCAAAGTGATTCCGGACATCAGGGGTTGGATTGTGTACTAGAGTTTTATTTTTCTATGTTACTAGAATATAAATAGTATCCTGAGATATATTTCATACCAAGGCGACAAACCACAAGTGTCGCTTGGAAGCGAGCAGTCCGTAATCAATGCAACCTTTCAAACCGTAGGGACACAAGCTCTGACTGCACCGTATCCTCAAGGAGATTTTACACCAAAACGACATGTGACAAACGATACGAGGATTTCACACCAAAGCGACACGGGTCCTTTGGTCCAAGGCAACTTTCACACCGAAGCAACACATGTTGCTTGGAAACGAGCCAATCAAAGCAACATTTCACATCGTAGCGGCATGACGGGAAGCACAGGCCAGCGTTCGGTTGGTGAAATCCTCAAGTGACAAGTGTCGCGTCCCCTTGTCGCTTTGGTGTACAATCTCCCTAAAGCAAGACACTCATTGCATCGCACATGCATGAACAACAAACCACGGCAACATGTTGCAAGCTATTGAGGAAATGGCCCAGTTTGAGCGACGCACAAGCAACAAAGCAACACGTGTGACTTATCGTGTCACCTAGATCTGTTGTTGTAATGTGCGGTTTTTCGTGTCACCTATCTGTTGTTCGCACAATTAGCAGCGAACGCTTGCCAATAGACTGAAGGCACCATGTCGCTTGTCACTTAGTTGGGAACTCCCCCTGTAGCACGTCGCTTCGGTCCTTTAAGGAGCTTTCTGACCGAAGTAACAAGTAGCACACGAATACGCCATATGAACATGTCATTTGCTGTTTGGACCCTCATGTGCAATGAATGCTATTTTACAGTCTGGAAGTGTGTGTCACTAGTGTGACAGTGTGAACATCCCGTGTTGCTTGTCCCATTGGTTTGAAAGTTGCCTTATACTCATGTCGATGGCACTAAGAAAGTTTTGTGGGGTTCCCCTTGTCGTTTCATGGAATCATCATTATCATCATCGCCGCAATTAGTTTAAAGCAGAAGAAAAGAGACAGTTAATATCCAAAATACAAATGCTTCAGTGTGTATATCTTTAAAAGAAATGATGATGATGATAATAATAATGTACCTAATTCATACACAAAAATTTAGTTGCCAAGAGCATTTCACGCGTATTTTTTCTCCCGTATTATTAACGAAAGTATGATGATAACAGGACGTGGTCGACTGTCTAGAATGTTCGTTTATATCTTCGCGACCACTGTACCAAATATCGTAGCAATTATCACATTCATAGAAATGCTTCATGTAAAAGAATGAGACATTGCAGCGAAAACTCCATTTACTTCCATTATAAGCAGACGAATACCAAGCACCGGGTTCAACACCAGCGTCTCTAGCAGATCATTTTCGAGTGGAACCAGCCAGAGCACGCAGAACTGTGCCGTTTTCCACACTAAGTTATTCAAGGCTCTGTAGTATTGCAATGCGCAACCCTGGGAACTGATCACAGACCTACTAACTGTTACGCCATCCAGGAAGAGTAGAATCAAACTCTTGGTCAAATATTTCGGAACATGGCATTTTAGATAATTTAAACATTTGTCCTGCACTGTGGCTGTGCTGTCATGCTTTGGGCTCTGGCTATGGGAAGTGTGCAGGTTTCAGTCTCCTGAGATTTCGGCCTGTGTATGAGACTGATGGACACTCACATCATGATTAAATTGGGGAGCTAATAATGAATAGCGTAACCCATCATGAAAACCTACGACGACGACTGGGGGTTTGTTGTGCTGACCACACGTCACCCCGTAACTAGTTGGATGATCTTGCACCTCAGAGTAGGATCAGGTGGGAGTGTGGCCAGCAGTTGGTAGGTAGGCCTGGGCCCTCAATGGTCTGCTGTGGCACGGGTTATGTATGTTTTAGTTTAATCATTTCAAGGTGTGAGACCTTCATTGTCAATTCTTAACTATGCTAACAGAAAATATTAAATGGTTTTTGACTCAGTGAACTAAAACAATACAAATTGAATGTTCCAATATATTGCTATCAGGGAAAAATGTATTTCTTTTTTATAATATATATATTTATAAACATAACCTGAAAAAACCCAATGAAACCCAGTTTTGCCCAGGTTTTATCAGGTTTTATATGAAAAAAAACTAAAAAACCCAGGCAAAATGCCAACCCTGTATAGAATCTGATATTTTGAAATACACTATATTCTGCTTACAATATATTCTGCCATACGAAGTAATTACATAGAGAGTCAAGGAGTAACCTTAATTCATTCATTCATTCATTGTTTTCTGCCTAATTGGCAGGTTTTTCACTGCAATCTCCAGCTTTCCCTGTTCTCTGCCTTACGCTTCGTAATAGCATACGACCCAGTTAATTTAATATCATCCATAAGCTGATATCTCTTTCTTCCACGGACTTTTCTTCCTTCAACCATTCCCTCCAAGGCATCTCTTAGCAGGCAGTTTCTTCTTAGACAGTGTCCTAACCAGTTTCTTTTCCTCTTCTTGATGGTCTCCAGTATAGATCTTTTTTCACCAACTCTTTTCAGTACGGCTTCGTTTCTTACCTTGTCCGTCCATTTTACACGCTCCATTTTTCGCCATGTCCACATTTCAAAAGCTTCGAGTCGTTTCTCTTCATTTCTTCTCAACGTCCAGGTTTCTGCACCATATAGTGCTACACTCCACACAAAACATTTCACTAATTTCTTCCTTAGACCTATGTCCATGGGTCCACAAAAAACATTTTTTCTTCTATTGAAAGCTTCTTTTGCTATTGCGATTCTCATTTTCACTTCTTGGTTGCAGCTCATGTCACTGCTTATAGTGCATCCGAGGTACTTGAAGCTATCCACTTGCTGGATTCTTTCACTGTTTGCTCTCACATTAATATTCCTTGGTTTCCGTCCTATAACCATTGCCTTTGTCTTCTTTACATTAATCTTCATCCCATACTGCTCACAGCTGCTGTTTAACTCTTCTAACATACTATTTATGGTTATTTCATCCTCAGCGAATAATGCCATGTCATCAGCAAATCTTATGCAGTTTATTCTTCTTCCTCCTAATTTGACACCTCCTGTGCCCTGGAAACAAGTTTTCACTATATTTTTTATTAACAGAATATGTACAATACGATTGAAAACAATCTCATCACTTTTGAGCATAGACTCCACCACATTCAATGTAGGTGTGCCAGTATTTCATGAATGCCCAGATTCCATGAGCGAGAAATTCTTCTGACCGACTGTGTATGCATCAGATCTTTAACCTCATCGTTGGTGCAGGACTTGATGCCATCTAGCACCTCCTTAAAGGGGTCAAATTCATGATAATCACTTGGTGCTAGGTCCTGTGAATATGCAGGATGTGATAGACATTCCAGATGAAGTTCCTTTTTTTTTACTGTTGTGTGAGCTGTGTGTGGCCTCACATTGTCTTGAAGCAAGAATACACCAGAACTCGTCAGACCAAGATGTTTTGACCTTACTGCAGGTTTCATTGATCACAATAGTAGTAGACTTTCATACTGTTAACACTGTATCCTCTGCTCATGTAATATTCTAGGATTGGACCTTAATAGTCCCAGAAGAGCTTGAGCTTTATTTTGGAGTCAGACACAGCAGTATGGAATTTTTTTGGTTTTGGCAATGATGCTTTTTGCTGGCTCACTTGGCCTCTGGCTTTAAGTAATGGACCCAGCATTCGTCACCCATGACTATATGCTTCAAGAAACCTTCTCCTTTGACTTCAAAATGTTGTAGCAGTGTTTCACAAACATCCATATGACATTCCTTCTGTTTGATTATTAGATGTTTTTGTACCTATCTTGCAGACTTTATGGTACTGCAGCATGTCATGAATAATGTGGTGTACAGAGCCATGACTGATGTTCAAATCTGGGCCACCTCATCAATTGTGTCCACCGATTTCCATGGATCGTTCGATCCACTGAAGCGAAAGTGTCTGGTATAGCTGCAGTGTGCAGTAGACAGGAGTGAAGTGCATCAATCGGAGTTAACATTACACTTTTAAACTTTCTGCACCAAACACTTGCTGAACCGGCACACAGGAATCTCCATACTGCCTCTTCATCCTTCCATGAATGTTTGTTGGTTTTGTACCCTGCGGTGCATGTCTCCAAGAGAGTAGCCATCTTGCTGTGATCCCTAACATCACATGTTTTCTGATCATGCTGGTATGTACACTTTTGTTCACAGAAAGTGGCACACTCATTTGAGTTGAAGTTCAGCTTTGGGTCTCGCAGTACAGCCGATGTAAGTGTTCGGAAACCAGCAATGTTGCTTACTACCAAACATTTTAACCACATGTAGGGAATTTTTTGTCTCTCAGACTCAAAGAAAAGGCTAACGGAAAGATTGCAGTGTAAATATCAATTAATTGGACTGTCCACATCTACATTGAAAGTAATGTAAATGCGAAAAATTCGTGAAAATATATTTTTAAAAAAATGCATTTTTGACGTTTGTGAAGAAGTGGTTATCACAATGCGTTAGATAAACACACTATCTATTCAACATTCTACCACACTTGTTTCAAACAAGACTCCTGCACACATTCTTCACTTTCTAGTTGCAGAAGTATTGCACATTAGCAAGTCTGCAATGCAATAGTGCAGTGTTGCAAACTCTCACTAGAAATGAATGGCTGAAAAAAATACACTTATACTAATTAAATTGTTTTTCTTTAATTATCCCATAATCGTCCCAACTTCAAATTCAGTTCTGTTAAAGTGTAATCTTGTGTTAACAATATATTTCAGTTCCACGGAAATTGCAGATATGAATCTTCAAAAGTTCAAAGGTCAAAGTGGATGACCTTGAAAATATTTTATTCTAAATATAGTGATGTGAGACGCCGTTGGAAAGCTTATTTCATGTCCTTTCAAACTAGACTACAACCAGCTCTCTACGTCAATTAGGGTAAAAGCAATTATCCATGAAAGTCTTGGGCACAGACTAAAAATTGAGAATTTTTTGTATTTTTGACCCTCCAAAACTCCATAACTATGCCACACAGGAACCTACAATTTCTGAGGAATTCGTATCTTCATGAAGACTACCAAATAGTAGAGTTTCATAAAAATCTGAGATGGTCAGGTCAGAAAAGATACTTTTTTTTTTGTTGATTTGACGTGAAATGACCCTATTGCTTTCAAATGAATGTAATTAGTGAGAAGCGACATCAAAAGTTTCGAGCTGGTCAGGAAAAGATGTAATCTTATGAAGAAATTACCTGAATAGCTTGGTTTCCTACCGTGGTTTGTGGCCATGTCGGTTTGAAGGTCAGCTTTGTAAGCTGAAGTCCAAGGTTTAATTCCCCTTGTGGTCGCTTTTTTTTACCAACGTGTAACACACTCATTATTTCATTGTCTTTGTATCTCAGTGTTTTAAAGTGTGATGTGAACCACTATGTGCCTTGACCGAGTATTGAACATGGGACCTCCTTATTACAAGTCGTTACACCAATTGTAGAGTTATATTTTGTTATTGTTCGTGTGGCAAGATGAAAATAAAAATATTACACCCACAGATCTTCTGACAGTCGAGATAATTTTGAGTGTAAAGCATGTTTTATTTTCTTCGTCATGTTGTAGCTAAAGCTCGATACTTACAATAATCAATACTAAAAACGTGTTGTGAAATACAGCTGAAGATGAAACGTTCAATATTCTTTGGAAGTAGAGTCAGTGAAATTAACTGCAAAAATTGTGAAATATATAGAAATATTGTTTTGTCATACATATGCATGTTTGTTTGAGTTTGGCGTTGAAGTCCACTCTATGCACAGCAAGGATAATCAGAACTGGACCTACAGTTTGAAGTGAGATCCGAACCACTAAGTCATGTGCCTCCACCGGGTATCGAACTAAAATTTCTTAATTGCAGCCTTTGAATATACTGCTCCAAGAAACTCATTTTGTGGTGAGTTTTACTTGTATCAATATAATATAATATAATAAGTAGGAACAACATATTCCTCACTATAAAATGAATTCCTGGAAATTGGCAAGGCGACTTCTCTTTTTATTTTGCTGGGCATGCTATGACGAGTAACTAATTTGAACTTTCGGTTTCTGTGGTCAAATAGTCAGTGTGACTTGTTACAAAGCAAGAAGTCCCAGGAGTGACCACTGGGTAACTGATGGAGCATTATTGAGTTTGTCGCATTTACCACAAGAGGTAGAAAACTGACGTACATAACCTATGCAGAAGGAAGGAACGAATGATGTATTTAGAAGATTTTTTTCGCTTTCCTGGGCTCAACTTACTAGGGTGCAGCTTCACCGCGACTCACCTTTTCTCTTTGAGCAAAGAAGAAGAAGTTTCGAGAAAGAGAGGGATGCTCATACCAAGAACGACTATTTTTTTCCGGATTATTCAGATGACCAACATTGATTTCTTTGTTGTTCATACAGCGTGAGGACAGACTTGGGGAAAGGACGGTTATTTTGATTGGGGAGTTTTCATCGATAAAATGTGAATTTTTTTATTTTTAATAAACAGAAATATTGACTTTTTGCTAGTTGTGGCTGGCCTCATTCTCTTGTCGTTTCTGTTGTGAATGCCATGTTTTGCAGCTAGCTAGATAATATTTCATGATGTAGCAGACAGGGGAGAGATATTGGCTTTGCTTCTAATAACTAATTTTGATTTGCCTTGCGAGCGTGTATATGCATGTCTACCCAATGGCCTACTAGCAGCGCCGTTGTCTGGTAATCAAGGGATTCCAGTTGCAATGCACCTAGGTACGGATCTCATTTTAAACATTACACCCAGTTTCAATCACCCTATATGAACACTAGTGACTTTATAAAAACGTTTTTTTGTCAAAATTGCATTTTTCTGCCCTTTGTAGCAAATATACGTTTTCTTCAGTTTCTGCCTCACTTTTAGTCTTACTCTGCTCCAGATTGTGAAGCCAAAGTTTATATCGCAACTATTCCCAGGATGGCATAGCAACCGGTGTGCAATCACAGCATGGAACGATAGTTGACAAATTCCTGTTTCCCTACTTGCTGCTTTGGGAAGTGGGATTTTTAACGTTGTCGCTTCTTGCTCAAACACTAGGGCTAATTGGTAGACATCTGCGTGGGTGGGCATGACTCACTGCAAGAAGGAATGTCCACTTATCCCACCTGCCACATGTCAGGATCCAGTCCCTCGATACGTGCATGGTGGACGGACACGGGCTGACGTCATATCTGCTTGGTTCTTTGCTGGGTGGGATCCACGTGCTTCCAACTGCAGTCGCAACCTAACAACTCATGCCCGCACTGGAACGAGTATTCGCAGTTCATCCGGGACTTTAAGCGGGCAGATGGCACAGCCATGGTTATTCTTGGCACAGTGCTAAGGCAATCATTTGGTGTACTTGTTGAGGCCGGTGCTTGTGGTATTGAGGGTCTTACGTTTGATCCCCACTTGAGGCTACTTTATTTTCAAAACTTTTTTAAGGTGTCGTTGCATTTCTTAATTAGAACATGTTGGTAAATTGAATAAAAGAAAATGTAACTGATTTACCATTCTTATAAATTCAATTATATTTCTTTAAAACTATCCTTTTAGCAATGGCTTAAACAATTATCTGGTTGTAAGACCAACAAATCGAGAACATTTATTATATGGATGTTTAATTACGAATTTGCCGATATATGTGGCAGAGTGGTTAGCACAGCGTGCTACGATGTTAGGGATTCCAGGTTCAAATATCCTGTCCCGAGCATAGGTGTTCCTTGTGAGTGTCACTTCATCAATTACCATATCACCACTCATCCATATCATCATTGCGTATTTATGAAAGAAGAAAGAATGATGTTTTTTTTGTATAAATTGTGACGTCTTTGAAGTATTTATTACAAAATGTAAAAGAAGAATATTTTGTTTTGTAGGTTTGTAGGTTGTCAGTAATTCGATGAATATGAAGTAGCCTGGATGTTGGGCTGTCTTGTTTAAAATCACAAGATAAGAGATACTCTGAAGTTAGAGTTAAAATTTCACTTGGTTTAGGACCACGCTATAACCGCAGTAGAGACTTGTTCTGTTAAATTTGAATCCTACCATAACAACTTGCATCTTAAATGAGAAAGGGAGTCGAGCCATACTATGATCCAACTTTTAGGAAATTAATTTTGTGATATGGATAAGCACCCCAAGCTATTTAGTAGAGGCTAAGAATGCTTCCTATGCCCTTTATGTAATTGTAACACCACTGATGTATCCAATTACATTTGACGTAGATTTGTTGTTAACTATTAAAACATGGTTACCAGTACTGCACTATATTCCCTGTTGTTTGAAATTAATAAACCTATCAAACTGGAAGTCACTTGACACTCGTTCACATTTAACGTTTTCGAAATTTCTCCTGAGCAGCCTTTCCATGCAGTGACATTCATAATTCAAACATTGTATTATCAGTTTTAACAATATTTGCCCGTAACAAATTTGCAACATGTATAATAAGTGTTTCTGTATTCCCTGCCTGCCCCTGCTTACGACGCCCGTGCTCGCAGTGCAATAGATAGCGACGGTCATCAGCTGCCCACCTGCTGTTGAACCATGCTGGGTACTGATGGATGCCTGCAAACTTCCTCTTCAGATGGGTGAGTCAGGTTGGTTCACTACAACAGCTGCAGCTATGCGGGGCGGGAGTGGGTGGGTATTTTTTTCCCATTACGGCAGGCGGGCAATGGATCACATTTCCAGACGTCTACTAATTGGCTATTTCGAAAAGAGTTCCTTTGCAGGAAAATGCGGTAAGAGAGGATCGCTGCCATTAAGACAGTTCCCGCACCGAATATAAGAGCAACATGACTGCAGAACCATGACATGAATAAAAGCGTGGAAAATGAAATATGCTGGTGAAAACCAATGTGTATTAATGTATTTTCAAAGATTTAAATAGTTGGAGACGAAAACCGAAGAATGCCCTGTCAAATATAACACACAAATGTTCTTTTTCTCTGCCAATAACCCACTATTCTCAGATCATTTCAAGTGGTTTTGCTCAGCCAAGGCCATAGAACCACACAAACCACGTGATGCATGTCCATCAGCCAGCCTCGCAAAGCAGGCACAGAACTGCGAGCAACGTGGTCTCTATATAGAGCTCATGCATCATGGTGCTTCACTTTTGTGAAAGGAACAGATAATCTTCGTTCGTAAGTTTGAACCCTGGTAGGATCAGTTTTTTTTCCATTCATGCAGAAGAATGAAATGTCATAACCTGAGTAGAAGTTTCCATATGTGTGTGTGTGTAAATTACATTTGTCCAATTGCGTATCCACATGTTTGCAGCAGATAGGAAATGGCTTTCGGCTTTCACTATTTAAAATAGATATAAAGTAATGGAGTTGACCAAATATGCGTATAACTGTTCCACACAACAACAACCTCCCACTATTTGTTTAAAACCAAAAATGTGCTAATTCGAAATGGGATCCCAGGATGTCACATTACATGAATAGTTTTGAACACAGGGTACATTTCGGATATTGAAGTCATTATATAGAAAATTTTCATTTACAAACTTAGTTCATGAATGTAACATATTTTATTCGCTCTTTGCCTTCTTTTTTGACAGTAATAAACAAAAAAATCCTGTTTCAGTTGAAATTCCTTAGTTATAATTATGCATGAAACAATACCCCCTGCAACCAGAGGGGAAAGCAAAACTTGATGTTACAACTTCCTTACAAAAAATTGTGATATAGAAGCGAACGTGCACCCAGCAACCCACTTGTGTCTATATATCTACCTGGGGGTCTGGGGGTTCGACATGCTGACCCCACGTCACCCCATTAGGAGTTGAAGAACTCGACACCTCTAGGTAGGATTGTGGGAGGGAGAGTGGCAGTCGGGAGGTAGGCCAAGGCCTTTACAGGGCTGTCGCGCCAAGGAATATTATGTTAGTGTGTATGTTTACACGAGGAGAGGGGAGCATAGATAATGTCCCAAGTTCTATTGCTGGTAGAGAAAAATGTGGTTCGGATCCCATTTTAAATTGTAGGTCTAATTCCGATTATCCTTGCTGTGCATAAAGTGGACTTCAATGCCAAACTTAAACAAACAAGCATATGTATGACGAAACAATATTTCTATATAACTGAAAATTTTTGCAGTAAATTCAGTGACTCTACTTCCAAAAATTATATTGGTTACGTGCGTGTTACTCACTATCTATAAACAAAAATACGTTAGAGCATTCAAATTGGTCTACTTACGCAAGTGAGTATGTATTCTTACGTGGACGACGTTTCGGAAGCTTTACTGCTTCCTTCCTCAGGTTGTCGTTTTCAGCTCGGAATATCAAGCCATGTCAGAGAAGTGTCATGTAAGGATACTGTAAAGGGCTCACTGAGAAAATTGAAAAAACAGTGAAAAAGTATGGTGTGAAATGCGGGACGAGAGCACCTAGAAATATTGAAAAGCATTTCACGGATTATAAGAGGGGGGTAAAAATTCGAGATAACCCTGATGAACAAAAAGGGGTGTATAGAATTGAATGCAATTGCGGGATGGAATATATTGGACAAACCGGCCGGAGCATGCGTATTAGATGGGGCGAACATGATAAGAACATCAAAGAAAGCGATCCGAAAACGGGGCTTGCAGAGCATATAATAAACAGTGGGCATAGAATAATAAAAAGAGAGGTTGTCAAAAAAAGTAACAGTAAATTGGATAGGAACGTGTACGAAACGGCATTGATATGCGCGGGACACAGAAATAAACTGAACCGGGATGGGGGCAATTTAGATGACGTATGGATTAGCTTTTTTAAAAAGTGGGACAATTTGAATAATAAAAGGGCCCCGATGGGCTTCCATGTCACATCGGAAGTAAGGAAAGCAGCCGAGGTGGAACGGGAATTTTCCTTGGATTGGTGACGAGGGGAAGAAAAAGAGAGGGGAGGGATCTATCGTGGGAGGGAAGTACCACTCCGCTGCGCGGTGCCATCTGCCCGCTCGCTTCACCTTGACAGGGAGTTTAGGCTCTCAACGGCCACTCCAGTTTACCGTAGCGGTGGTTTTACATGTTTTATTGTGAGTTTTAAGGGGTTTTTAGCAAAGTGGTTTTAATTCTGTATAGGTCAAGCACTATGAAGCGTTTTTAACCCGAACCTTTTACCCAGTATCCTTACATGACACTTCTCTGACATGGCTTGATATTCCGAGCTGAAAACGACAACCTGAGGAAGGAAGCAGTAAAGCTTCCGAAACGTCGTCCACGTAAGAATACATACTCACTTGCGTAAGTAGACCAATTTGAATGCTCTAACGTATTTTTGTTTATAGATAGTGAGTAACACGCACGTAACCAATATGTTATTGACCTCCGATACGGGGAGAAAAGTGCGTGCATTCGAGAAGTTGAGGATAAGACTTAATAAAACCTTGATTAGGATAGGCTTTTTTAAACAATGTAAGAGGATGGGGGTTTTGCCAGGATTTTTAAAATGGGGATATCAACCTTTAAGCAATAACTGTCGGTCGCAAAAAGTAGAATTGCAACATAAAATGTTAGGGAAATGCATAAGGGAGGCTTACGGGCAGGTGGATAGACTGAACTATGAATGTTATAATTTACATTTGGAGATAGGGAAAAAACTCGACGATTTGACATGGAGGCGCATCGAAGAGCGGCATTTTAGAACCATCGAAAATGCAAAAATTAAAGATTTAGAAACCATAAGGAGAAAAACTGTAAAATTAGGCATCGGTAAGCAGACTAATAAAACTAAAATATGTGAGGGTAATATCGATAGTATGGGCGAAAACTTTTTAAATCTGACAAAATTAAACCCCCCAAAAGCTTTGGGTGATATGTTGAGCAGGGGGCATAAATTCGCTGTAAAGAACGAACGGTTTGTGAAAGAGGAGGTTGTTATCGCCACGGAGAAAATTATCGGGAAGTTAGACGAGAAAGAAGATAAGTCCAAAGTCAGGCAGGGTGTAAGTGAGATTATTGATGAATACATGTTGAGTCAAATTAAGAGAGGGTGTGTTTCCAGGGGTGGGAATAGAACGCAAAAAGAGAAAAATGACCGGAGAATTAGGGATGATTTAAACACTGTGAAAAAATGGGCCAAAGATAATAATGTGTATCTCATTCGATCTGACAAAGAAAATAAGATGGTAGTAATAGAAAAAGGCGTATATCAAAGTAAGTTAGAAGAATGCTTTCTAAATAATGATTTCGAAATGGTTAATGGGAACCCAATTAGTAAAATTAGAAATGAGATTAGGCGTGGGATAGAAACCAGCATAACCTTAGGCAGCGGGGAAAAGAAGAAGCTCATTAAAGAAGTGAAGGAGGGGAATATCCCCACAGCATTCGGCATTCCAAAAACGCACAAGGCACTGATCCCACTTAGACCAATAATCCCCACCTATGAACACCCAGGTTATGGGTTGGCAAAGGAATTAATTAAAAGAATGAAGAAGATTAATGTTAACACCCAGTATAGCGTTAAAAACTCCTTTGAGGTAAAAAAGTCAATTGAAAATTTAGAAATCGGGAGGGATGACCAAATTAGCAGTTTTGATGTAACAAATTTGTACCCTAGTGTACCGAGAGAGAAAGCCGGTGACTGCCTTCAAAGATGGCTACTAGACCATGGCGTGGATATATTGGTAGCATGGGAATATGTCAGGTGGTTTTTTCTTGTAACCGGGTACAATTATTTCCGCGTAAACGATAAGATTTTTCGACAGAAAGAAGGGTTAGCGATGGGCAACCCGATATCGGGTTTTGCGGCAAACATTTTCTTGCATTACTTAGAAAAAGCGGTTATGGAAAGGGTGGGAGTAGACATAAAATATTACTGTAGGTATGTGGACGATATCCTTGTAGTTGGAAAAGAAAAAGATCTTAACACCCTTTTTGTGGAGTTAGGAAAACAAGAGGACAGAATAAGCTTCACTAGGGAGAATTCGGTGGAAGGTAATATCAACTACCTGGACCTAAGTATTACTAAAACTGAAAAGGGGATAAAGACAGGGGTGTTTCACAAACCCCTGGCAGGCAGTCTTTATATTAATAAGGCATCGGAACATTCAAGTAGGGTCAAATCGAATGTTTATTTAAACTTTTTCATAAGGGCTGAGAGGTTATGCAATAAAGCCGTAGAAAAAGAAAAAGAAATATCGTGGATAATAGAGATAGGAATGAAGAATGGATTTTCCGAATATGAAATGAACGTGTTAGCTAGGAGAGCAAGGAAGAATATTTCAAAGGGGAACCCCGATTCTGATAGCAGATTAGAAAAGGAGGAAAAAGAGGAGGGAGGATTGGATAGTAAAGTTAACTATGTTGGGATACCGTACTGTAAAGGGCTCACTGAGAAAATTGAAAAAACAGTGAAAAAGTATGGTGTGAAATGCGGGACGAGAGCACCTAGAAATATTGAAAAGCATTTCACGGATTATAAGAGGGGGGTAAAAATTCGAGATAACCCTGATGAACAAAAAGGGGTGTATAGAATTGAATGCAATTGCGGGATGGAATATATTGGACAAACCGGCCGGAGCATGCGTATTAGATGGGGCGAACATGATAAGAACATCAAAGAAAGCGATCCGAAAACGGGGCTTGCAGAGCATATAATAAACAGTGGGCATAGAATAATAAAAAGAGAGGTTGTCAAAAAAAGTAACAGTAAATTGGATAGGAACGTGTACGAAACGGCATTGATATGCGCGGGACACAGAAATAAACTGAACCGGGACGAGGGCAATTTAGATGACGTATGGATTAGCTTTTTTAAAAAGTGGGACAATTTGAATAATAAAAGGGCCCCGATGGGCTTCCATGTCACATCGGAAGTAAGGAAAGCAGCCGAGGTGGAACGGGAATTTTCCTTGGATTGGTGACGAGGGGAAGAAAAAGAGAGGGGAGGGATCTATCGTGGGAGGGGAAGTACCACTCCGCTGCGCGGTGCCATCTGCCCGCTCGCTTCACCTTGACAGGGAGTTTAGGCTCTCAACGGCCACTCCAGTTTACCGTAGCGGTGGTTTTACATGTTTTATTGTGAGTTTTAAGAGGTTTTTAGCAAAGTGGTTTTAATTCTGTATAGGTCAAGCACTATGAAGCGTTTTTAACCCGAACCTTTTACCCAGTATCCTTACATGACACTTCTCTGACATGGCTTGATATTCCGAGCTGAAAACGACAACCTGAGGAAGGAAGCAGTAAAGCTTCCGAAACGTCGTCCACGTAAGAATACATACTCACTTGCGTAAGTAGACCAATTTGAATGCTCTAACGTATTTTTGTTCAAAAATTATAGAACGTTTCATCTTCAGTTGTATTTCACAACACGTTTTTAGTATTGATTATTGTAAGTAGTGAGCTTTAGCTGCAACACGATTAAGAAAATAAAACATGCTTTACACGTTGGTAAAAAAAAGTGACCACAAGGGGAATCAAACCTTGAACTTCAGCTTACAAAGCTGACCTTCAAACCAACATGGCCACAAACCACGGTAGGAAACCAAGCTTTTCAGGTAATTTCTCCATAAGATTACATCTTTTCCTGACCAGCTCGAAACTTTTGATGTCTCTTCTCGCTAATTACATTCATTTGAAGCAATATGCTTCATCAGATATTGTTTGTGTGCTGTGCACATTGCTGACAGAATACAAGTCAAGCTTGTGCATGAAAATGAAGGAAAACATTGCGAAGTCGTTCTTTTGTGGAAGGTGAGTGTTTCCAACCCTTAATGATCATCGAGTTCTAGCTTCCATCAACATAGTAGATTCTGCTATGTGACGAGGAATCTTATTAACCAACGGGACATATATTATATTATTTTTAAACTATTTATTCAAAAAAGAAGATTCATTATTCTGGAATCTATGGAGAAATTCATTCAGCCCGTAGTGATTTTATGAGTCAGAATTCTATTTTTTCGCTCCATTATGAAACCAACGTGCACATGTAAAAAGGGAAAGCCCGACAATTTTCAATTTACAAAAATTCCATTTACTGTTAAAGTGAAATGAAAGGACAACCATTGACTTATTGTTAATAGCCTGGATAACTTGTGTGTGTGTGTTTGTGGGGGAGGGGTACCTCCTCTCATGTGCCTCCCTGGCTGTGACATAAACTCTTCTTGCTTCGGATTTCTATTATTTTTCCCATCGCATATTCAGTGCCGACTTTGCGATTATGCTTGCCAAAGTGGATGGGGAAGGAGTTTTTATATTCTTCAAGCCTTTTCAATGGCTAGGATAACACTTTTTCCGTGAGAAAACATGAGTTTTTTTTTTTTTTTTTGTTTTTTTTTTTCATAATTTTCAGGAATTACAACACTATTTCCACCTCGCTTATTCAAATTGCATTTTTTTTGTTGTTATTTAGTGTTGCTTTTCTTCCATTTTTGGCTACTCCCAATGATGAAGTGAGACTCAAAAAGAACACCCATGCTCTCGCATTCTAACGCATAGTGATAACCACTTCTTCACAAATGTCAAAAATGTGTTTTTTTTAAATATATTTCTCACGAATATTTCGCATTTGCATTACTTTCAATGTAGACGTGGACAGTCCAGTTATTTAATATTTACACTACAATCTTTCCGTTTGCTCTTTTCTTTGAGTCTGAGAGACACAAAATTCCCTGCATGTGGTTAAAATGTTTGATAGTAAGCAACACTGCTGGTTTCCGAGCACTTACTTCGGCTGTACTGCCAGACCCGAAGCTGGACTTCCAACTCAAACGAGTGTGCCACTTTCTGTGTACAGAAGAGTATATATATATACCTGTTATTTATACACAGTCTAGCAATTAAATAATGAGACTGATTTTATGTTGACCCACATGTGGATTCTATCCATGAAGTAATGTGTTCATGGTGTAGTGTGTTCTATAATCTACAACATGGCAACACCTCATGAACTTGCTATGTACATGCTGGGAATTATGCCACCATATGGTGAGGTAGGTGAAATGGTGTCGTTTCGTAATCACTATGGAGCAGCAAGTGAACAACAAGTTTCAAGAAAGACATTCAGAAAACTGCTTATAGGAATAAATATATCTTAACTTCCATTGTTGTGGAGGACAATACAGAGCATTTTCACTACAAAATGACAAATCTCATATGGAAGTCACTAAATTTTCCAAGAGGCAAAATGCAGCTTCAAAAATCAAAGATGAAAACCATGTTGTGTGTTTTTAAGGCAACAAAAGTAATGAACAAGTGTCTACTACATTATTCTATTTATTGCTATAGTATGGTTATTTTTTGACTCAGCCTTGTATATTTTCCAATTTTCATGCCTTAGTACCTACTTAGAAGGGGTGCTCATAGGTGGGTTTGTGGATACAGGTTGCTTCCACCCAGAGGCGGTGCCAGAAAATTTTGACCAGGAGGCAGGAGCCAAATACCAATAAATTAGGGTGGGCAGATATAAAGTTTGAGTTTCACAAACATGTATTCTCTCACCTTCTCCCAAATTCATTTGTATTTCTTTCGCTTTTCCCCTTCCCTATAATGCCCTTTAATTGCTAACTGTGTACTTTGCTTTGTACAGGGGATATTTTATCTTATCCCTTAAAATTAAGAAGGACTTTAACATAGCCCATTCTTTATTAAGTGAACAAAGTAGATCAGGTAAATTGATTTGATTTACTTAATTTCCATTTCTTCCACTTTTGGCTATTCATGAAAATGAGGATGAAGTGAAACAATCACAAACACATATGGGCAGATCACAAAACAAGCTCCACAGAGGATTGTACTGGTTGCGAGTCCAGATGCCAGAGCCTAGTCTGCTAAATGCAGTCCAGTGTGTACTATGTGCAAGAAAGGCTGATATGTGGGTGGCAGATTACAGTATATTGTTTCAGTGGTGTAGCAACATATCGCGAGGAGTAGGGCGAGATTAGAATGTGAGGCTCCCATCAGGCCCATACCCAAGATTTGTTTCTGGGAGGGGCCAGACCCATAGGGGATTTTAAATAAATTTTCTCTCATATTATACACTGTACACATACACAGACACACACATATATATATATATATATATGTATATATATATATAATAGGATGAGAAAAGGTGCCAGAAGGGCGGATAAACACAAATGAAGAAGGAGACAGTAAACACTTACCACACACAAAAAAAAACGTTTGATATTTCGCGACCCAGGTCGCATTTTCAGCGGAGAAGAAAGATCGTGGTTACGAAGAGTAGAGGCACAAAATACTGACAACTTTGTTTTCTATCTACTGTTTCTGGCAACACTGACGGTAGTGACGCTGCCGTCAGTATTCTGTGTGTATACTCTTCGTAACCACGATCTCTTTCTTCTCCGTTGAAAATGCGACCTGGGTCGCGAAATATCAAACTTTTGCTTTTTGCGTGGTAAGTGTTTACTGTCTCCTTCTTCATTTGTGTGTGTGTGTGTATATATATACAGGGTGAGTCATAATTATGTTAACACTTAAATGGATACTTTGTTGTTGTGTTTGGCAGTTCTTGAGCTTAATTGCGACACATCCTGTACACTATATGTGACAGAATGACATGTAAACAACTTGATAACAAGTGTATAACACACATGTAACCGTCTTTCTGTTCTTTGCAGATATTACACATTACATTCCTTACATAAGTGTTCACATAATTATGACTCAGCCTATATATATATATATATATATATACAGGGTGTTTCTAAAGGTCGTTTACAACGCTTGGGAGGTGATTCCTCACACGAAAACAAGCAAAAAGTGTGAGTTCCATTTTTACGACTGAGGCTTCGTTTCCGAGATAGGAGCCTCGCAAAAGGTGACAAATTGAATGTCACACCTAACTGGGACGAATACTATCACAGATAGAGAGGCGGTTCCAAGGGAATCATAAAGGAATCATATGTGCTCAGTCCGGATGTCACTATGAAAAGTTCACTGCACGCATGCGCAATGGAGTCCTCAAAGGAATTGGGGATTTCCAGCAAGTACAATGCATGGAAAGGGTATGTAACGCAGCAAGAAGGACCGTGACAATGAGAAATGCGTTAAATACAACACATCCCGATCTCAAGTATCAAAACATGAGCACGGAACACAAAATCCGAAAAGTTGAGCACGGTTGCATACCCCAGTTACACGCGAGGAATGAACGAATCATGTCGTGAGGCATACGAGAGACACATTACTCCACCAGGAGGAGGGAAAGAAAAACACAATATCAGATGATTGCGACAACATGTATTTTTACACGCGACAACTACGTAATATACCCCCCCCCCCCCCCCGACACACCCCCACAACAAACAACAAATGCTACAATGTCTTACTCACAGACAGTGCGTGTCACTGTACACCAACTGAAGATGTCACTTTCAACACACAAAGGGTGTTGGGAGCAATACCAAGAGTGTTTGCATGCGATCACTGTGACGTTAAAGAGACCAGTTTTGGAAGCGCTGGCTCTCGTAGTCTACGTTTGACCTTCATGACTGCTGTACGCGCGAGAGGAGCTCGAAGGGTTGGTTCTCTCCGGCAGTCGTCCCAGTCCTGTTGCAGATGCTGGGATATGCTCAGCAGTTCGCTCTAGGTTGTCATACACATTGAAGAGTACTAGTATGTTTTATTGAAAGAATTTGACGTGGTGGTGTGGGCAAGTCAAGTATCGCAACAATTGGTCTGTGGTGTTCGTACGGTGATACGGCCAATTTGTGCAGTGTGTCAGTGTTAAACAAAAACTATACTTTGCAGTTCCAGCTTCCTATTACACAGATGGCTGCGTATACGACCCAGCAGGTAGCAGACATGCATCTCATGTATGGGGAGGCACGTGGTAATAGCCGTGAGGCAAGGCGTCTTTATGGAGAACGCTTTCCACATAGACGTTTACCGTCTCACGCCTTCTTTCCGGTAGTGGACAGTCGACTGCGTGAAACAGGGTCAGTGTTACCACCGCGGCAAGAAGTTGGAAGACCCCGAAGTGTACTCACACATCAGTTTGCAGAAGATGTGTTAACAGCGGTCGCAGAACATCCTGGCACCAGTACGACGTGCTCGCTCGGGCACGAAACACGTCTCATGTGAATGTTTGGCGATTGTTATCAGAGGAAGGAATGCACCCTTTTAAACTGCAGAAAGTACAAGAACTGTTACCTCGTGACTTTCGCCCTCGTATGGAGTTTTGCCAATAGTTGTTGTATCAGCTGGACACAAGCCCTCACTTCGGGGCAAAGGTATTGTGGACAGATGAAGCCATTTTCACCAGGATAGATGTCTTCAATAGTAGAAACAGTCATGTCTGGGACTTTGACAACCCACATGCACTTTTTGTGGCCCATCACCAGCACAGGTTTTCAGTGAATGTGTGGTGCGGGATAGTACATGATCATTTAATTGGACCATACATTCTCCCTTTTCGCCTGAATGGTCGCACGTATGATGCATTTCTTAGTGAGATTCTGCCTGAACTGTTGGAGACCGTACCTTTGGCACTGCGGCAAGAAATGTGGTACCAACACGATGGGGCACCAGCTCATTTCGATTGTAATGTACGACATTTCCTGCATGACGTGTTTCGCTATAGGTTCATTGGTAGGGATGATCCTGTGCCTTGGCCGCCAGATCTCAACCCTCTCGATATTTTCTTCTGGGGAGAAAGGAAAACCCTCGTATACGACACACCTGTCACATCAGCTGAGGACCTCGTTGCTCGCATCAACTTCGCCGCCGCGACGGTAGCAGATACACCTGGCTTGTTTGCTCGTCCTCGACAATCCTTGATTCGTCGTTGTAATCTCTGCGTAGAAGTGAAAGGTAGACATTTTTAAAACCGTTTGTGATTATCGCCCTCGGCAAATCCCAGTGAGAACACTTGGTATTGCTCCCCACCCCCTTTGTGTGGAGAAAGTTACATCTTCAGTGGGTGTACAGTGACACGCCCTGACTGTGAGTAAGACATTGTAGCCTTTGTTGTGTGTGTGTGTGGGGGGGATATTACGTAGTTGTCGCGTGTAAAAATACATGTTGTCGCAATCATCTGATATTGTGTTTTTCTTTCCCTCCTCCTGGTGGAGTAATGTGTCTCTCGTATGCCTCACGACATGATTCGTTCATTCCTCGCGTGTAACTGGGGTATGCAACCGTGCTCAACTTTTCGGATTTTGTGTTCCGTGCTCATGTTTTGATACTTGAGATCGGGATGTGTTGTATTTAACGCATTTCTCATTGTCACGGTCCTTCTTGCTGCGTTACATACCCTTTCCATGCATTGTACTTGCTGGAAATCCCCAATTCCTTTGAGGACTCCATTGCGCATGCGTGCAGTGAACTTTTCATAGTGACATCCGGACTGAGCACATACGATTCCTTTATGATTCCCTTGGAACCGCCTCTCTATCTGTGATAGTATTCGTCCCAGTTAGGTGTGACGTTCAATTTGTCACCTTTTGCGAGGCTCCTATCTCGGAAACGAAGCCTCAGTCGTAAAAATGGAACTCACACTTTTTGCTTGTTTTCGTGTGAGGAATCACCTCCCAAGCATTGTAAACGATCTTTAGAAACACCCTGTATATACACACACACACACACACACACTAATGATGAAGGAGACAGTAAACACTTACCACACGAAGAGAAATTATTCTATACTTCGCGATCTATGTCGCATTTTCAAGTTGAAGAAAAAAGATCGGCGTTACTAAGGGAAGAGGCACAGAATACTTGAAAATGCGACATGGATCACGAAATATAGAATAATTTCTCTTCGTGTGGTAAGTGTTTACTGTCTCCTTCATCATTAGTGTTTATCCGCCCTTCTGGCACCTTTTCTCATCCTATTCCTGTGTGTGTATATATATATATATACAGGGTGTTGCAAAATACCTGTTACAACGCTTGGGAGGTGATTCGACAAGTAAAAACAAGGAAATAATGCCATGTGAAAGAATGTCGAAATCGGCACTGTTTTCGAGTGACAGGCGTGCAAACATCGCCTCACACCATGTTTATGGCGCAATGACTCAAGAAGGAAGAAAGATATCAATGTCGGAATAAAATAATACAAACAAAATCGTACCTGGCGAATACAATGGTGCATCAATTAAGGCCCAGTGTAAATTGCGCAAGGGGACTCTCAAAGAAAGTGGGGAATCCCCTGATGGAAAATACAAGAAATTTACTACTATCTTCTACATAATGTTGAGATATGAATGTAGCCAGTAAAAAATGGCGACGCATGTCCACATGTCCCACTACTGCTGGGACACCATCCCAAATGGGAAAAAATACTGGAAAATCCTAAAAAAAACGTTTTCAATCCCTTAATGTTGACACACTACTTTGCAGTACGAAAAATAAAAGTTAAACAATGGCCACATGTCGTCAGGCTGTACATATACTACAAGAGAGCTCCCCAAAGAAAGTGGGTAATCCTCGAAGGAATGAAAACGGAGAATGGCGAGAAAACGCACACAATGGCATGTAACATTTCCAGGCACAGCACATCTGGAAGGGATTTCACTGAGAAGCGCACAACCTCTGCACATGCAGATCGACTGTATGAAGTACAGCGATATCCAGCATCTTCACTCGCACCTTTCACTAAAGGACACTATGCGGTGCTGATAGGGGATCACAAACACCGGTATACTTAGAGACGTTGTTGAAAATGTCCGCCATTGACTTCAAGACAAAGCTGGCATCGGCGAAGCACTGATTGTTTTGTACGCGCAAATACCTCTGGCATGTCACCAATTGTACCAGCAGCGGTACTAACACGAGCAACGAGATCCTCAGGACTTTCCACAGGGGTTTCATACATGAGCCTTTTCATTTCGCGCCACACAAAGAAATCCAGTGGTGTGAGGTCGGGGGAACGAGGTGGCCACGGTAAAGGTCCACCCCTGCCAATCCAACGATCGCCGAAAATATCGTTGAGTAAGGCCCTGGCTCCCCGGTCGAAATGTGCGGGGGCGCCGTCGTGTTGAAACCCGATACGTTGTCTACCTGCCAGTGGCACGTTTTCCAAAAGTTCAGGTAATACGTCATGTAGAAACACCCTATAATTCCCACCACACAAAGTAGAGGGCAAAATGTACGGGCCTATCAAGTGGTCACCTACTACGCCACACCACACATTCACTGCGAACCTATGTTGATGATGGCGCACAATGATTGCATGCGGATTGTCCATATCCCTGACGTTGCTGTTGTGGCTATTGAACATGCCGTCCCTGGTGAATATTGCCTCATCGGTCCACAAAACTCTTGTTGGGAAATCTGGAATGGCAAGAGTTTGTTGCATGTACCATTGGCAGAAATCCATGCATAGGGGAAAGTCCGTGGGCAGTATGTGGTGCACCTTATGCAATTTGTATGGGTGCAATCCCTCCTCCTGAAGAACGCGGAACACATTGCTATGGTCTGTTTGTTGAGTACGAGCAATGACACGTGTGCGGGTGCCAGGACGGTCTCGTATCGCGTCCAACAAGTCCTCTTCAAATTGCACAGTGCGCACAGTGCGGGGTCTTCCACAATCCCACCTACGGGGTAGTAGAGATCCAGTTTCACGCAGTCGAGCATCAAGTCTTTGAAAGAGTGCATGTTCCGGTAACCGCCTATTGGGAAAATGTTCGTGATACGAACGCCGTGATTCACGGCTGTTTCGGTTTGCCTCTTCATAAACGAGATGCATATCAGCAAGCTCGTGGGTAGAGTACTCCACCATTGTCCTGTTCGAGAACTGCCCAGCAACAGGGGCACTTTCCCTCCAAGTGACGGATCACAACTACCGTGATGAGCACCCACGTAATGTCACACAGGTGTCCACGCAGTTGTTGCAAACCGAGAAAGAACACGGAAATACGTACTCTACGTACAATATTCCTTGGCGCAATTCAACCATACACACACGCCAGACTAAACTCCACGCTGCGAGACGCTGAACAAGACAGGAAAAACAACGGTCGACTACACCCTCTACGTAGTATCCACCAACAATAATACGTAACAGGTGACCTACACTCACAGCGCCTCTAGTGGGGCTTTCTGTATCAATTAGCTGAAATCAATCTGAGCGTAATTTGATGGCATAGCGTCATTTTCGAGTGAATTTCCTATTTCCCGAGTGTGGGACGGTGTCCCAGCAGTAGTCGGACATGTGGACATACGTCGTCATTTTTTACTGACTACATTCCGATCTCAACATTGTGTAGAAAATAGTAGTAAATTTCCTATATTTTCCATCAGGGGATTCCCCACTTTCTTTGAGAGTCCCCTTGTGCAAT
The DNA here is from genome assembly GCF_977018435.1 of Lepisma saccharinum. NCBI lineage: Eukaryota > Metazoa > Arthropoda > Insecta > Zygentoma > Lepismatidae > Lepisma > Lepisma saccharinum. Next base: position 142,816,615 of record NC_139230.1, read on the forward strand.
TTACACTGGGCCTCAATTGATGCACCAATGTATTCGTCAGGCACGACTTTCTTTCTATTCTTTTAATCCGACATTGATATCTTTCTTCCTTCTTGAGTTATTGTACTTTACACATGGTGTGAGGCGATTTTCGCACGCCTGTCACTCGCAAACGGTGCCGATTTCGACATTTTTTCACATGGCATTTTTTCCTTGTTTTTACTTGTCGAATCACCTCCCAAGCGTTGTAACAGGTATTTTGCAACACCCTATATATATATATATATATATATATATATATATATATATATGTATGTGTGTGTGTGTGTGGGGGGGTGTATAGGAGAGGGTGGGTAGAGAAATTTGCTCATTTTTTGTTATGAAATGTTGAAGAACAGCATTTTCTAACCTATATGTATGCAACCACGTGACAGATATTTGGAGTTGACACTGACATTTGTTTCTGCCAGAGAGTGAAAAAAAAATTATGATAGGTAGACTACATGTATGCATATAATGCAAACGATTCAAATAGATACATGAGGGTTCACACCCACTTTGCAAAGTCCCTGACTTTTCCAGGTATTTTACGTAACTGTGTAATGATTCAACATGCTAAAAAATCAGAGTTACACTTCAACTTTGTAAGTTAATAAAATGAATCACTTTAGTTGAACATTTTTGAAAATATATTAAAAATAAAATGAAAGAACCTTTTTATAAGCAATATTACCCAAAAAGGAAGATTGTTGGGAAGATAAAACTAAACATGTTTCCGGTTACAAATTCTGCCAAGCAAAAATAATTTAATTCCCCTGACTTTTCCAGGTTTTGAAAGCTTTTTTAAAAAATAATTTGTTTCCAATGACCTCAGTCCTAGCCTTGTTTTTCTGACTCCTCCAGTTATCCAGGACTTTGGAGTCAGTGCAAATCCTGTAAATAAATTATCTGAAGGAACGGCTAAGTAACTTCATCCTGGCAGTGTGTCTGCTGGCTTAATATTGTTTCTATGGTGTGTATTCGCTTTTAGAATCTTATTCGACAGTAAAAATAAATGCCAGTGGCAACCAAGAAACTATTAAATGGGGATGCATACATGCATTATCAACAGCTCGTAGCATCAAATTTTTTGGCCTTGATGTCTTCTGCACACGGTGAATGTTGTCTGTTGTACGGTCACATCACTGTATTTATGTTCAAGACAATTACAAGTAGGAAAAAAGATAAGTTGCAGTAAAACAAATTCCGATTGACAGAATTTCGTAAATAATAATGTACTTAATTTCTTGAGGGTTTTGGACAAATAGCAATATATGTTAAAAGTACTTCAGGCAATATTTTTAAAAATGAGAAGAAATTATCAACATTATTTAAAAATCAATTGCTGTGTACTTATACAAACAATATTTTGGGGGGGGGCTATGATAAACAAATCTTTTGCGGGGGGGGGAATGGACACCCCTGCCTACTTGGATGATTACACTGGTCTACAAATTTCAACTTTTTGTTTCTTTCTCAAATGAAATAAGCCAATTCTTAATGATTTTGATGTGCTGAGTTCAAAAGTGACAATGAAAACTTTTGATTAGCTCAGATAACCAAGATAAATCTACTTTAATGAAGGATACTATGTACACTTCGCAACATCTTATTTGACCGCCCTGAAAAATTTCAAAGTCCGGAATTCGTAAATTTGGCAGCATAGTGCTTCAGAGCCAACTAAGAGTAGCCAACTTTGCAACATTTCTTCTTCCTGAATGAAAACGCTCTTGTGATTTTTTTTTCATTCTTTCACATTCCATAAAGTAAAGATACCCTAAAGCAGTAATAAAATATATGAGTAGACAAAAAAATGTTAAGTAGAAATATGAATGTTAAAAATATTTCAAGATTCTTCGTTCTGAATTTGAAAATAGGAAAATGTATGTGCATTGTGAAACACTGAACAGGTTCTCTCTCATCCACCTGGAAAGAATTGAGGTCACATTTGAATGCAAGAAGGCAAATTTATGATGATTTTATGCGAAATGTTTAGTAAAGATACCTTGCACAACACCAAACGATTCTGCAAAGTGTGTCTTTTCCTTGGTTCTTGGCAAAAAATGGTTCGAAACTCCGGCACAATGTTGCTTCAACTGAGATTAACGTGTTTTACTGAGCTTTCTGTTAGCAATCTCCTGGAGTAGTTGGTTAGATGACAGAACTTTCGTGTTTTTACTTTCCTTATTATTTTTTCCTTTTTATTTACCGATCACGAAATGTTCTAATAACGTAATGTAATATTATATGATATTACTGTAAATATTTATGTGATGCATTCTCAGTGGCGGCGATTGGGTTTCAAAACTGATGGGCCAAGGTGGGGGGAGGGGGGAGGGCAAGGACAGTGTCTTTCCCTTGGTAGATAATGTTTAGCATAGTGCTGGGTCATCTGCCCCTCCACACTCCATAATCATTGCCACTGTGCATGCCTCAAGTAATGCTTCTACTAATGTTTTTAATCTTTCATTGATTGGCAGGATTTTAGGAAATACTTTTCCTTTCATTCAGCTGTTATAAGTTAACACATATTAAGAACTTACATGTCAACTTTCTGCATCCGGAAATGCTGGACATAAATCGCATAAATATCAACCGAAATATCCAAGAAACATAGTTAAGCATTCTTGTCCAAAGCCATTTACTTCCCAAAAAAGATTTTGCAAGGAAGTAGGTTTGAACCCATGACTTTCCTTCTATTCCATAAGCAAATGATCCCCCTACACCACACGGTTCACGTTATTTTATGCACTCGGTTCGGATCCCACTTTAAACTGTAGGTCCAGTCCCGATTAGCCTTACTATGCATAAAGTTGACTTAAAACTCCAAATCAACCAATTCATCTCCTTTCAGAGTCTGCCTTCTATGATACTGTAGTCGGCCAGCATCCGAAAATACAGTTCTGCTTCACGTATACCAGAGTGTAATTGCATTTAATATTGTGACTAATTTTACTTTAAAACTACATATTAAAGCGATAATAGTGTCCAGAAAAAGAACCTCAAAGTAGATCTTCACACAAAGTATTTTAATCCATTGCCAAACATTTAGGTTAAGAATAATATTATGCTTTTCCATTGACCATATTTTCGATTCATGGTGAATTTGCTAAAAGGACCATGTCAAGAAATCTAAATATGTAAGTTTTACTAGTAAATTCATTTAAAATGCACAAAACAACAGGGGAGGAGACAAATAAACCTCAAAAATAAGTAAAAATGCAACAAAAACTGTTAAAAATACTGACAAATAAACTAAAAGGCAAACAAGGCCGAAAAATGCAAAAAAAAATAAAAATGTAATATAGAAAGTGTTTTCCGGCTCTAACTGAAGGGAAACAACTTGATATCAGGTTTAGCATTGTTTTTAGGGGTCAGAAAAAAATTTTCTTGCTGAGGGATCGTATCGTCCTATATCCACTTCATAATATAGAAAAAAATCAAGTTCATATTTTGAAAATGACTTGGAGTTTTCCACAACGAAAATATGTTTTTCATAGTTTGAAGTTCGTTAGTATTATCTTTCAAGGTTTCCATTGTTTTAATTTCACACATATTTTATATTTCATACGTTCCTCTCTCTTTCCATACAGTCTTTGGAAAAAAGCTGAAGTTTCTTGTCAAATGGGGTCTGGTTCAAATGACTCCTTTTCGCTCTCCTGTTCCTACTTTAAACAAACAACAAAATACTTCGTAACTAAATGATTGCTTGTTCAAAACACGGAATTTTTACACAATTTACAAAATATGACAAAACGCCAATAGACATGTTCATCATTCTTCCCTTTCAGCGTTTCTCGATTTTATCTGAATTCGTTTCCTCATGAAAATTGCCATGAAGAAATTATAGATATGACATTATGTGTGAATTGGTTTCTTCAAACTGGTAGCAAATTTTAACATGAGCTACCTGGAGAAGAGGTAGTGTGCTTGATTCTTACGAGGGAGGTCGTAGGTTCGATTCTCCACCTAGGCAGGATTTTTTTTCAGGAGTATATCGTTGGGTGTAAAGTTTATCAACCATGCTAAGAAGTTAACATTGGTCTCTGTATTTCACGAGAGGAAAGGAAATAGTAAAAGAAAGTTATTTTGATGATAGGAGGAAGTCACATGCCACGTGGAATGTGCAGAATCAAGTTACATAGGGCTAAGTCTGTAATGGTGGTTTCAAATATTGCAAAGTTAGTGCAGAAAGTTTGTTATATCTGATACTCGTATTTTCTGTTCAAAGAAGACAAACATTTTAGATACAAAGCAGTGAGGAATTAATGATCATTATGAGGTTTTGAATTTTTTGTTTGTCACTCACTATATAAATACTTATTAGTAGTTTCTTATCAAATCAGCCTTCGTCGCAATAACAATTTATTTATGTTAATTAGCGATTTACTATTAGTTTTAGATGCATGGTAAGATGGTGGTGAGGGGATTGACAACAGTCATTATGAATTAACGGACATAAAATTACCAATCTTAGCAATTTGAACTCATTAAACGCTCTCCTTTGTTACAGTACTGCACTACATCAGTACTTAACATAACTGTATATCTTTTTTTAGTATATCGAAATCAAATATTCAATATTTAAGGTGTCAGTGAAGAACAAACAATACATAACTTGAATAACATTACATTTTGCATCCTGAATACATATATGTATACATATATGTGATTTGTGAATTAATCATGATGTGTGTGTTAACACAACATATGGACAATAACTAAAAAGAAAAGTTTTAACTGTAAATCTTGGAAATCTCCAACTTCTAAGGGGAAATATGCGCATCAAGTGTGCATCGGATTCATTTTTTAAATATTCTAATATCAACGGTATCGGTTCAGCAAAAAAAAAAGAGGAGAGGAGAGATTTGAACCCGTGACCTTTCATGCTTGATAAAAAATAAGGAAAGCAGCGCCTAACCAATAGACGTTAACTTAATGATGTTATACCCTTAAAAACATGTTGACGTTTATGAAGACTCCCACCTTCCTGTGTTTCAAGCACATTTTCTCGACAAGTCATGTAAAATATATGTTTTTGAGAACTGTTCAATATAATGCAAGGTATTGTAAATAAAATGTCGCATAAACTCCTCACAAATTTGCTTCTTTCTGCACAAACTTGATGGCAATTTCCTCCAGGTGGAGAAAAACTCTATTCAGTGTTTCAAACCCCCAAAATTTTAAGTCGAGCAAACAGAATCGTAAATATCCTTCAAGGTTCTTTTTCCAATTTATTATTTCTGTTTGATTGTGTATTATAATAGCGGTTTATAGTTTCTAAGTTCATGGAAAGTGTTAAATTGAAAACCTATCACCGCAGCGTTTTTCGTCTAGTGGAAGGACCTACTCAAAGTTGGCTACTCTCACCTGTAGCCGAAGTGCAATGTTGCTAAGTTTACGATTTCGGGACTTAGAATTCTTTCGGGGCCGTCAAATAAGATGTTGCGAAGTGTACATGTAGACATACAATGCAGTATAGGCAACTTGCAACACAGTCTCAATATAACTAAATTCTCTAGTCATTAAAATTTACATGAAAAGTTGGAACAGAGAATGAACACATTGCATCACTGTAAACTCGCTTGTAGGATGTTTTGTTGCACTCATCTTATATGAATCATCAGGTGTTTATTGGGTGGCATTCCGACAATAGTGTGCCAACATTGATGGGCTCCATTGTCCTTGGTAGCATTTATCCATACCTTCAATAGCCTGGTGGAAATATTCTCCATGCATCCCATGACAGAACCACAGTTGTCGTGGAAAAGTTCTAGATGGGAGTGCGAAAAATGAATTTTCAAAGAAATGTTGCATCCATTATTTACATAACATGACCACATATTTTCTACTAGTTTCTGGAAATCCTCAACTTTGTGGTTTCCAAGAAAGTTGCTTATTACCATGTTGAAAGCAGTCTAAGTTCCTTTCTCAGCACCTCGAAATACTTAATTGAATTGTAAATCCTTAAACAGTTTGCAAATCTGCAGCCCCACAAATATACCCTCTTTAACACGTTAACTGCCGGATGAAATTTTCAATATTCACTGACAGCACTGTTAATGACATTGTTTAGTGTTTCTGTTGTAAAATAACTTCATGTTATAAAATTTCGAATTTGGTTTTTATTATATTGATAAATCAAAATTATAGTGTGTCGGTCCCATGGGACCAACGCGGCACCTACAGGAAAACATTCATTCAGTTCTCCACCGGCAATTGAAAAGCAACAATCATTTTCGCGAAAATGCATTCTTTTGAGCTTTATATTTGACCTGCTTATTTACAAGTATTCTAAACAATACTGCCCAACATAAAAGAATTTTCAATAATCGGCCACTTTCATCTTTTCTTTATGGAAATGTTTCTCAGATCAGATGGCTGCGTACTCGTCCCCACTGTGAAAAAGTGTGAAATGGTATCGCAAAGTAGCTATCTAACTTCTCCCGAACACCACAATGGTAAATGCTTTTATTTTGTCTTTCAGAGAGAAAGTGGTCCTTGGATGACAAAAGAGGAAGGAACTACAACAGGTTCACCTGGTGAAGGAACACCTCTGAAAAAACGATCCCATCACACACTACAAACAAAGGAATGGCCAGTTCACAAAGTGCACAAATATTGCAAGTACTGCTATAAATTGGTCTCTGAAAATGAAGGCCGAAAAACAGCAGCGAATAAAGTGCAGGGTGTGAAGGTAAACCACATATGTGTATTTCTTGCTTCAATAAAGTTCACGTGGAGTGATCACAGTTTTCAAGTGTTGACTGAAATTTTTCAAAAGTTTTCAAAAGTTTTGTGAAAACATTCGCAATGCAGTAGTGTAATTCATTTCTTTAACAAAAATATGAATATTATGTACTATATGTGCTGTATTATATTTTTTCCTATGTTCCCAAAACATATGCCATTGTATGAATACATATTTAAAATGTATGCTAAAGATTATCCTGTAAGTTGGTGCATATTATGAAAAAGTATCAAATAATAGAAAAATATAAAAAAATATTAAAAAAATAAAATGAAACACATATTTCACATAATTGGTGAAAATAGCGTAAAGGCAACAAATGCAAATATTGTCCCCATTCTTATAGGGACACCTCGCCATAGAGTTACATAGGTGCAAATAGCCTCAGTGTTGATGCACCAATACCACTGTCTAATTATATATACAAATACCACAAATAAATTAAAAATAAATAAATATATTAAAATGCTCTATTTAAATAATGAGCGAAATCAGTTTACTTACCCATAAGACGTTCTAAAGAATATACATGCTTCATATCAACAATAATAATAAATATTAAAAAAAAATGACGTTGCCGCTTATAAGTTGCCAAAAATGCATGTGCCGTTGGATTCTAGGGTGCCTTGCCGGGCCTTACCAATATGAAAAAGGCTTGCACGAAGGACCGTTGGCCTTCCAGAGAGATTCGAATTAGACGTTACAATGTCGGTCCCATGGGACCAACGTGGCCTTGTAAGGAATCTTGATGTCAGGCCCATGGGACCGGCATGGCAGTTAACGTGTTAACTTTAGTCTCACTTACATGTGAAAACTTGTCCCAGAGGTAATGAAATTCTGCTTTGTTATGGTCAATGGCTTTGACGAAATGTTTAATTATTCCTGATTTTATGTGCTAAGATGATAATATTATCAAATTAGGGTCCACAAGAGATGCACTTACACTGTTCTTTGATCCAGGTTCCAGAGATTTCCTTTGAGGGCATTATTTAGTTTTAAAATGCGCTCTTCAATCTGTGCTATCAAATTCCACAAGAGTACTTTCTACAGAGCATTTGAAAAGTCCTCGCATACTTTTAAAAAGATCTACTAAGGCATTCATCTGGATGAGTTGGCAAGCCTGTCAGTAGGGATTGGTATGACCTTGAAGAACAAGTTTATGTTAATCACAGTTTGTCAACAATGCCTTTTATGCATGCACAGTGAATTGCTTTCTTGGAAGCATATTTTGAGTTTGTCATATGAAAGATGTGTGGGAAAATGGAGAAGTCTATTTCCCAATGATCCGGCACCAGGTAAAAGTGCAGCATGTGATTGTTTCAAATTTAGTTTCAATATTCTTCTTGTGTATTTCAACATGCAGAAAGTGGTTTGCCATCTTGTCAGTCTGTTACTGACCTCAGAGATTGCAGTACTACTCACATTTAGTTTACAAATTATTTTTTTTTTTGTGTATTCCAAGATATAGTTAACAAATGTATGTATTCATTACATTGACAATTAAAAAAAATTATGAGCATAAAATTCTCAAACTTTGAGACACTCTTATGCATCAGATTTTGTCTGCTGTGGAACCACATTTCATCGAACGAACTTTCAGTTTCCGTTTATATGTGCGATTTTTGTAGGACGTACCAGTCGACATAAAAATTTGACAACTTCCGTTTTCTGCTACACTCACATTGCAAGTCACCCTCCTCTTCCCCATCCTGGTAACCTCATGAGAGATGATTATTAATCTACCACTGAGGGAAGTTAATGTCTAATGTTATTGAATAAGGTAATAATAAATAGGTAAATATTTTAATATACTAATAATAATTACTTTAATCATTCAATTCTAAAGACATATTACTTTCCCTAGTAATCGAAGTTCCTCTTACAGTTGTATTGAATTTTCAATTTTTGTTTATTTTGGTATTTCAAAGAACAGAGCTACCATGTGCATTAAGTGCAGCCTGGCAACTGTGCATTAGTTGAACCTTCTCAAACAGCCTACATGCCAGATTTAAAACTAACATAAATATGTATTTTAAGAATTTAGTCAAGTGTTTACTTTATAACTAGGAACCCAGTCCATCCTTGGATGTTTAACAGATTCCTTACTAATCATTATTCTTAGAAAATAAGTATTTTTTGGCATTATGCTTTAAATGGCTTTATTTATTTAAAACATGTTTTTTTGTTCTTGATTAAATCACTGTTTGAATCATGTTTAAAACTCAAAAAATGGTTTTATTTGTTTCTCTTAAAAATAGACAAATTTTGCCAATACTGGGTTTAAGAGATTTTAGGGTTTTTGAGTGCAAACGCTATGTGTTGCCACATGTGCATCAAAGAAGTCACGAATTCACCATGGCAATATCTCGCTCATATGTACAGTCAACGGCAAAGATAATGGTAGGCAAATTGTCCACCGCCATTTTCATTACTTTTTTATTCTACATTCAATGTTGTTTTAAGGAATGAAACTATGTTGGTTCGAAGCAGGTATTGTCCTCTGCTTATTGATGTCATTGCTTGAATTCATTATCATTACATTGTGTGATACAGATCAAATGAAAATAATTGTGGACAATTCACCTACTGTTTCTTTTGTCGTTGGGTGTACAAGGGTTAAGCTGTTTGTTTTCATTATATAAGAAAGAGAAGTAGGATACAAGTGTTAATACATTAAAAATGAGTCTGCAATCATTGTTCTTGCAAGCAAAGAGTTAGAATAACATGAGCTTAGAAATCTCCAAATCAGTTGAAATATCAACATACGTATAACAATGAGAAAAACTCAGAAAAATGAGAAATAACAAAACTTCTGCCTTAAAAATAATCTCACTTAGTCGTAACTCTAAAAATAATCAAATATTTTATTTTAACCTTCTTCCACATGAAAAAGTCCCTCTAAAAGTCCATGCCTAGATTATGAATTGCAATAATTTTCAAATCTCTATTTGCCAGATTGAATGTAAATCATATAGAAATGAAGTCAATTTCATGTAAGCTAATATACGAGAACAACCTATTCATGGAAGTTGTATGAGTTTATCATTACCATGTACAAATACGTGGATTTCGTTTAAAATTGTCACGGAAAATGCCAAATTTGTCAGGGAATTTAATTTCTGCTTTTCGGTAGCCACCCTATTGATGCTCAGAAGAAGATGCTGTATATATATTCTCTGTTCACTCTGATATATTTTATGAAGTGTCCATTCATCTTTTACAGGTAAGAAATCTTTATCTGTAGATGTTTGTCTCTCCTTTATCTTGAGACTTTTTAACATTTTTTTCTTCTATAAAGTGGTCGAAGAATTGGAAGTCCTTCCCCATGGGATACACATTTAATTGAAGATGGAATATTTGTACATATAAATCCATTTTTATTTATTGGGTAAACCTTTACTCACAGCAGAAATAACAAGTCACTTACGTGATATTTTGGCTTTTTCCATACCATGCAAACATCAAATTGCATTTACCCTTACTTGTCTTTTAGCCACTGGCGAAGGGTTTTTGAGCAATTGTTGCAGCATATGTGCTGGGTTTATGCTTTATCCTGATCACTGATCTCACAATCGAAATACAATCTGTGTGCCGGATAGTTCGCTTTTTCAATCGGGAAATGACACAACATTGAAGTATACTTCAATCTTTGTTTGGTATTACCAAGCACCAGATAAAGCAAGCAGCCTGAATTAGTAGGTGCTTTTTGGGGCACTTCACTAACATCATATTTCAGAAGAAAGACAGCATACCTCATGTCTAATAAATTAGCAAATAAAGAACTTTTTTGTTTTGTTTTTTGATGACATATTATATTAACAATTAAAATAGCAGGATTTTCAATCTATTTATAATAATTTCCTTTGAAATCTTGAAAACTAGAGCTAATTGGCAATTATCATTGTTAGATTCGTATTCAGCACCCTCAAATTATTAAAATTTGTGTATTTCGGTATCCGAAACATTTTGGTTGTTGACCAGTGTATTAGCTATATATTAACCCTAGCAGGACCAATTTTTGATCTGTTACATGCTGGACTAAGGGTGGCATTTTGTGCCACTTTACTATTCCGCTACATTTGTTAGTTATTTTGCACTACTAGTATGTTTTGTTTAATATAAGTCATAGTTTGTATATTTTATTGTTTGTTAAGTATTTTTTTTTATTTTGAAAGATAAGTAAGTCATATTTTGTATATTTTTAATGTATGTTAAGTATTTTTTATTTGGAAATGTACATCTGCATATTTATTATTAACAATAATAGAATAAAACATTATAACACATTTCAGTTCTACATTGTCAGTAAATTACAGTTCCTCAGCATTACTCACTATTATTAGTTGTCACAGATCTGAACTTTCATGCAATGTCTTCCAGAGACACATTTACCACAGTCATTGCATGAAATTGTAGTTTGTGAGAGTTTGTTTCTTCTTTTTCCATTGGAAATGCAAATGTAACGCCTATTTCCTTTTCTCGAAGCAGTTGCATAAGCAGATATATCTATGGGATTGTCAACCGTTGACCTAATTTTCCTTTGAAGAACGTTTTCCATTGCCGTACCTGTATTTGCATTCAATCCCTCAATGTTCTTTGCTCTATCTGCTACATGTGGCTCAATGCACTTCAGTTTAAAAATTAAAATGGATAAAATTTTCTCTTGAATTTTAGCAAATATGAAAATACACATCTGAATTGACAATAACCAGGATTTTTAATTCAATTGCTCAAGGCAGTTTCGATTACCAACACAAAAACTTCAAAAGTGGTACTTTATGCCACACCTTGGTCCTGCTAGGGTTAAGAATAGTAACTATTTTGTGTAAAATTCTCATTTTCAACATCACTGGACTGTTTTAGGATGGTTGAATAGGATTTTTTTGTGAATAATATTGGATCAAAATCACAAAAGTGGTTGGAATCTTAAATTCAATATTCTCAACCAAATGCCTATAGAATTGCACTTTCTACTCTCTTATGTTGACTTGTTGAGAACAAATTTTTGAGATGTGAGGAAAACCTGTGTCTAATGCTTCCACCAATAAATTTGAGCAATGAGAAAATTATACATTTAATTGTAACCATGATGAGTGATCATGACTGAAGCGTCAAAATTAGCAATTCGTACAAAAATGAAATTGTTATTACTATGTTTGATTTAATCCCTCAATTTATTTATTTTAATATAAATAATGGCATGCAATGTATATTGCATAAAAAAAGTAAAGTTCTCCCCTGTGCATAGCACCACACCATGAAGGCGTATAGGGGGTGTGGGGGTAACGCCCCACACTTTCTTGATCCGGTCGTGAGTGGGGGTGATGCGATCAGCATCATGCCCCTGACCACCTTTACCCCCCAGGGTTTCCCCCAGGTACCTATGTTATTCGATGCTGGGTGGGCGCCGGGGCCGCTTCCATCGTTAGAAAAGTTCCCGGATTTGAACCGGCTGGGGATCAAACCCGGGACCTTTAGCATGGTAGTCAGATGCGTTACCGACTGTATATTGCATATGTTGTAATTTTGAAAATTGCTAAGCTAAATAGTACTATTTTTACACTGCTCAAAAAAATTAGGGCACCAAAGGGAAACAGAAACAAATGAGATGAAAATCATGTACAATCGATGTTTATGCATGTGAATGAACATCAGGAGAGAATATACAGTAGAGGATACATTATTACTGGCAAAAGAAAGGAATGCGAGTCACTTGACACAATGTTCACATGATGTGGCATAGAAATGGACATGCCCTTGAAAGGAATTGGCCCTTAGTATGGTGTGTGGTCTCCTTGAATGGCGAACACTACAGCACAGCTGTGTGGCATGGACTTGATGAGAGTTTGGGGATTTGTCACCACTCTTCATTTAGGGCAACCTCTAGCTCTGGAAGGTGAGAGGGAGGTGACAGCCTAGCTGCAATGCATCTGCCAAGTGCGTCCCAGACATGCTCAATAGGATTTAAGTCTGGTGAGCATGCAGGCCACTCCATACCCTTGATTCCCTCATCCTCTAGCATGTTGTTCACCAGTAGAGATCTGTGCGGACGGGCATTATTGTCCATGAAAAGTAACCCATCACCAATTGCACCTGTGTATGGAATGACATGAGGTCTGAGGATCTCGTCCCCGTATTCAAGGGCTGTCAAACTGCCATTTCGGATGATGTGGAGATCCGTCCTTCCACCATTACTGATTCTAGCCCACACCATCAGTCCACCACCACCATAGTCGGATGTTTCCTGTACAAATGCAGGGTTGTTGCATGTTCCACGCTCCCTTCATATTAAAACACGTTGATTGTCACTCTGAAGAATGAACCGTGACTCGTCGGAGAACAGCACCCGTCTCCATTCGGCATGCCCCCAATTGCAGTGCCCTTCAACCCAGTTTTTACGAGCTCTTCAGTGTTGTGCGGTAAATGGCACACATGCCATGGGCCTACATGCATAGAGGCCACCTTCATGTAGACAACTGTAGATGGTTTGCGATGACACTCTACTTCCTGTAGCTGTGAGCAGGGAATGTTGCAGCTGCATTGCATTCTGTCCTCTGTTTCGTCGGGTGGTCAACAGGAGGTACTGATCATTTCTTGGTGTTGTTGCTCATGGACAGCCTTGGCCTTGCCTTCGTTGCACATTTCCTGTCCTTTGGAACCAAATCCACAGGTGGAAATGACACTCCGCGATACTCCAAGAGCAGCTGCTACCACTCCTTGTGTCTGTCAAACTTCCGTCCTTCCTATGGCCCTCCATGCCATGGATTTTGGCAAATCGTGTTGTTGCGACATCGTACCACTTGGCCACATTCCTTCACAAACTCCTACATTGTCTTTTGGCTGGCTACTGGCATTCCCACAACTACACACTTCTGCAGTCTACCACCCTTCGGATGGGGCACTCACCTGCAGACAGGACAAATGCCTGAGTCACGTGTCTTCATACACCAATCTAGCTGGGCCTCCACAATGGCACATTGGTAGCGTCGTCGCCTTCTAATCAAGGGGACTCAGGTTTGATACCTGGTGAAGGCACATAGTGGTTCGGATCCCACTTTAAACTGTAGGTCCAGTCCCGATTAGCCTTATTGTGCACAAAGTGGACTTAAATCAATCAATCAAAACCAATTTAGCTGTTTCATGTCAACGAGCACTTTCACATCCATCTTCGTTCTTCATGTCATTGATGACACACAAACTTACAGATATTTCCCATGATCCCCTAATTGTTTTGAGCAGTGTAGTTTGCATTATTGAACACTCCCTTATTAAACATGTATATCTAATTTTCTTTTGTAAATTATCAACACTACATGAAATGAACAACATATTTCTGGAATCACCACCACAAAGTTAACCAGGAAATAATGGAAAAGTAATATAAACTAAAAGTTACTTAGATTGTTGCAAAGTTATATCATTTTATGAGTATATCTGTAATATGTTGATGCTTGAGCCATAATTGTCTTGCATTAATATAATACAATAAACATGAAAGCTAAGAAAGGTATTTTTAAATACTTTATTTAAAAAACAAGAGAAAGGTGTATAAAAATACATGTATGCATATGTGAACTCAATAGCATACTACGTTTACTGCATGTTGTTACATATAAGTAAAACATTCTAAGCTGAAATATATAAACTTGGCAAGAAAGAAATTTGACAAGTTATTATATTTGAGGCTCTAGCCATAAAGCATGAAGTTATATGCATTTGTGATGTATTTTGTTTCATTACTGAACCACCTTTGTTGGTGTCTGGAAGTAATCATTCCTGAATATTTCGTTAAGTAGTCCTCCAATGGTAGTTCGTAGCCAATGAGGAGCACAGCATGTGAACCAGTACTGAAAAAGAAACAATATTTTCAACAGACAGAAAAACAATATCACACAATATACAGGGTGGTGCAAAATTCCGTTTACAACGCTTGGGAGGTGAATCGCCAAGTAGAAACAAGGAAAAAATGCCATGTGGAAAAATGTCGAAATCGGCACCGTTTGCGAGTGACAGGCATGCGAAAATCGCCTCACACCATGTGTAAAGTACAATAACTCAAGAAGGAAGAAAGGTATCAATGTCGGATTAAAATAATACAAAGAAAGTCGTGTCTGACGAATACAATGGTGCAGCAATTGAGGCCCAGTGTAAATTGCGCAAGGGGATTCTCAAAGAAAGTGGGGAATCCCCTGATGGAAAATATAGGAAATTTACTACTATTTTCAACATAATGTTGAGATCGGAATGTAGGCAGTAAAAAATGACGACGTATGTCCACATGTCCCACTACTGCTGGGACACCGTCCCAAATGGAAAAAAATACCGGAAAATCATAAAAAAAATGTTTTCAATCCCTTAATGTTGACACACTACTTTGCAGTACGAAAAACAAAAGTTAAACAATGGCTACATGACGTCAGGCTGTACATACTACAAGAGAGCTCCCCAAAGAAAGTGGGTAATTCTCGAAGGAATGAAGACGTAGAATGGCTAGAAAACGCACAGAATGGCATGTAACATTTCCAGGCACAGCTCATCTTGAAGGGATTCCATTGAGAAGCGAACAACCTCCGCACATGCAGATCGATGGTATGAAGTACAGCGATCTCCAGCACTATGAGGTGCTGATAGGGACTCACAATCACCGGTATACTCAGAGACGTTGTTGAAAATGTCCGCTATTGACTTCAAGACAAAGATGGCATCAGCGAAGCACTGATTGTCTGGTACGGTCAAATACCTCTGGCATGTCACCAATTGTCCCAGCAGCGGCACTAACACGAGCAACGAGGTCCTGAGCACTTTCCACAGGGGTTTCATACACGAGCCTTTTCATTTCTCCCCATACAAACAAATCCAGTGGTGTGAGGTCGGAGGAACGAGGTGGCCACGGTAAAGGTCCACCCCTGCGAAGTCAACGATCGCCGAGTAAGGCCCTGGCTCCCCGGTCGAAATGTGCGGGGGCGCCGTCGTGTTGAAACCAGATACGTTGTCTACCTGCCAGTGGCACGTTTTCCAAAAGTTCGGGTAATACGTCATGTAGAAATACCCGATAATTCCCACCACACAAAGTAGAGTGCAAAATGTACGGGCCTATCAAGTGGTCACCTACTACGGCACGCCACACATTCACTGCGAACCTATGTTGATGATGGCGCACAATGATTGCATGCGGATTGTCCATATCCCAGACGTGGCTGTTGTGGCTATTGAACATGCCGTCCCTGGTGAACATTGCCTCATCGGTCCACAAAACTATTGTTGGGAAATCTGGAATGGCAAGAGTTTCTTGCACGTACCATTGGCAGAAATCCATGCGTAGGGGAAAGTCCGTGGGCAGTATGTGGTGCACCTTATGCAATTTGTATGTGTGCAATCCCTCCTCCTGAAGAACGCGGAACACATTGCTATGGTGAGTTTGTGGCGTACGAGCAATGACACGTGTGCTGGTGCCAGGACGGTCTCGTATCGCGCCCGCAACACGTCCTCTTCAAATTGCACAGTGCGGGGTCTTCCACAATCCCACCTACGGGGTAGTAGAGATCCAGTTTCACGCAGTCGAGCATCAAGTCTTTGAAAGAGTGCGTGTGCTGGTAACTGGCTATTGGGAAAACGTTCGTGATACGAACGCCGTGCTTCACGGCTGTTTCGGTTTGCCTCTCCACAAACGAGATGCATATCAGCAAGCTCGTGGGTAGAGTACTCCGCCATTGTCCTGTTCGAGAACTGCCCAGCAACAGGGGCACTTTCCCTCCGAGTGACGGATCACAACTACCGTTATTAGCACCCACGTAATGTCACACAGGTCCACGCAGTTGTTGCAAACCGAGAAAGAACACGGGAATACGTACTCTACGTACAATATTCCTTGGCGCAATTCAACCACACACACACGCCAGACTAAACTCCACGCTGCGACACGCAGAACAGACATGAAGAACAACGGTCGACTACACTCTGTATGTAGTATCCACCAACGCTAATACGTAACAGGTGACCTACAGTTCCAGCATCTTTAGTGGGGCTTTCTGTATCAATTAGCTGAAATCAATCTCAGCGTAATCTGATGGCATAGCGTCATTATCGGGTCAATTTCCTATTTCCCGAGTGTGGGACGGTGTCCCAGCAGTAGTGGAACATGTGAACATACGTCGTCATTTTTACTGCCTACATTCCGATCTCAACATTAACGTTATGTAGAAAATAGTAGTAAATTTTCTATATTTTCCATCAGGGGATTCCCCACTTTCTTTGAGAGTCCCCTCGCGCAATTTACACTGGGCCTCAATTGCTGCACCATTGTATTCGTCAGGCACGACTTTCTTTGTATTATTTTAATCCGACATTACCATCTTTCTTCCTTCTTGAGTTATTGTACTTTACACATGGGGTGAGGCGATTTTCGCACGCCTGTCACTCGCAAACGGTGCCGATTTCGACATTTTTTCACATGGCATTTTTTCCTTGTTTTTACTTGGCGATTCACCTCCCAAGCGTTGTAAACGGAATTTTGCACCACCCTGTATATAGGAAAGTGCCAATGACCAGGGCACAGTGAAGAGAAAATTAGACAAGAATTTGTAATACAAACATTTCAGTCTGAAAACTCTATGTGTAGGACTGTTGGCATAGTCATAATATTGGTGTCTTGCCTCATTTCCATTCACAATCATCGGAAACACTTATTTTATTTTAAAGTTTGTATTTTAAATATTTTATTGTCAAATTAAAGTACAAGTGACGACCTAAAATTCCTGTGAGTTTCTTCACTAAGTTGGTATCCTACCCCCAGGTCAAGCCATCAGAGCTTTTTTGTATATTTTTATTGATATGCTAATTATACAAATATGTATGTGTGTGATTATGTAAAACCAATTTTGAGTACTTAATGTAAATCAATTTATTATGTGTTTTGGTGCACATATTCTCTGTATATCAACCATGTAATATTTTTGTAATCTCATTACATCTTAAACATTGTAGACAAAACAGTGTTTTGGCTTTTAAAAGTTTAAAGTTCCAAAAGAAAGGGCAGCTGGTAACAGACACAAACCAAACATACATAAATTCCAAATGAGAGTGGAGTAGGTCAGCTGTTGGAACTCTGGCTTGGAAGGAAGGGGCTGTTTTGCTCCTGTGGCCTTGTATTGGAACACAGACAGATCTCCTGAAATGGAAGCTGCAAAAATATTGGATTACTGGGCTTGCTAGATTGCATTGGTGTCCAAATAGCCAGTAAAACAGGTTTGTTCGGAATGTTCTCTGAAGTAATTATGGTGTGCTGAACAGCCTGGTGCCCTGTTACCATGGAATATTAGTATGCCACAGGCAGCCTTCCACCTGCTAAGATGTACTAAGTGTAACATGAGTCTGTCTACCTCATGACAAGCAAACCCATGAAATATTTCATTAATATATAAATCATCCAGGTAAGGATTACAACCTCTCAAATTTAGGGTTTTGGCTTGATTACAGTTAATTAAAGTTACTATATTGTCTTGATTTTCCAATTGGTTTCAGTTGAGATTACAATTCAAACCAATACATTCCGATAGCTGCATTAGGCATCCGATACAATCCAATTCATTCCAATTGAAACCAATTCAATCCAATTTAAATTTCAATTGGAACCAATAGAAAATTCCAGCTGGGAACATACTTTGCATATAGAACATACTTTGCATACAGAATGCTGTAACCTCCAGAAAAAATTAAATGTGAATTCTTTACAACGTTTAGGGGAAGAAATTTACCCTACTAATTAGTAAAAACAGCATCGTGAAAATATTGAATCAATCAACTTACTTGGAAGCAGGCGTAACAGGGGGGGTTATGAATCCAACACATTTTCCAGATCACAGGTCAAACTTATTGTAATAAATTTGATAATTAATATACTTTGGTTTTACCCCAATGAACGCTATGCTATGATGGATGCTTCATGTTTTTATTTTTTAAGTCACACTTGTGATAAGAAGAAAAGCATTATATAAAAGCTATTAATATTTTATATTAAATTGCTCAAATATAATTTTTATACAAAAAATATATACACTCAACATTGTAACAACATTAAAGAGATTAAGACTACTTGATGTCTTAAAGACAGTAATAAATAAGGTACCACAGTTCAACAATTTAAATTCTGAAATATAGGCATCGAGGTTTCTGTGCGAGTTCTGACAATATGTCGTCACAAGTAACTTTTATAATCTGGTGAATGTTCAGAGCAGCTAACCCATTTAATCTTTCTTCGCAAATGGTATTTCGAAGATAGGTCTTCAACCACCTCAAAGTTGAGAATGATTTCTCATTTGATGTTGTTGTTACCGGGATTGTACATAATATGCGCAAACGTGTGTTTACCCAGGGAAATATTACTTCGCGGCACATATCAATTGCTTCAAGAGCACTTACTGGACGTGTTTGCATTGCTGCAAGATGATGATACCACAGTTTCATTTCAGTGGGAGCATCGTCGCCTTGTAATCAAGGTGTCCCGGGTTCGATACCCCATGGAGGCTCATAGTGGTTCGGATCTCACTTTAAACTTTAGGACTAGTCCCGATTAGCCTCACTGTGCATAAAGTGGACTTAAAACATCCATTCAATCAACATTGTACTTGTTGTAGAGATAATTTTGCTAAATATTGTGTACATTTTTGGCATTGTATTATATTATATTATTGGTCAAAACATTTGTTTGACAGTTGACAAACAAATACGAACCCTTCAGTAATTAACAATTTCTACTACAGTGTCATTAATGTGTCATATTCATTTTCATATTAGGTCTATGGAGAGGGATTTTGTATGTTGTTAACGTTAAAGGAACTGCAAAACCAACTGTTGAAGGGGCCACTCCACCCCTCCCCCCTCCGAAGCCCAGCACCGCACCGCAGGATCTGTCACTGAGCCTGACAAAATCTTTCCAGACAATGCTCGAAATGGGAGGGGATATTTGATCGATTTTGGAGATACGAGGGGGTACATCCTTGTATGGATCAAAATGAAGACAATACAGTAGGTGGAGGATGCTCAATATGCAAATTATTCTAATTGGGGGTATGCTTTGTGAAACTTTCTTAATTGGAGGCAGCATCCCTTACTTCGACCACTGATGCCAGAAAAGGTGCTTTCAGAAAATGAATTTATTACTGCATACACATATTACTTATTGTATTTGTTGCGTTTGTACAAGATAAATATTCAGAAGATTTGTAAGGAATATTTACTGTTCATAGGATGTCTACCTAGTCTATTCCTTGTTTTAATACAAATGTTACCCCTTTCCTACAAAATAATGAAACTGTCCATGGCAACCATGATTTTATAATGTAGTTGCATACATATATAGTACCACCAAGCTTTCTGGGACCTCAGAAAATACGTAAACCATAGGCTTCCCGGTGACTTTAACTAGCGATACTACTGCCACTGCTCTGACGCCAGGGTTTCAAATGCCTTGGTGGATCTATAGGATAGGTAATATCGTTTTCCGAGGGTTCGTGAACAAAAAAAGTAAATTGTTTTAAAGTCAATTTTATATTCTGATACGTTAATCGGGACTGGACTTAAAGTTTAAATCGGAATATGTACGACTGTGCAATGCTCCTTCACAGGGGATCAAACCCAGGACCTCTTTGATTACACCATCATCGGTGAGGCTCCTGAAATCATTGAGGAAACTTGTTCATCTTCATGTTCTTTCACCCTGTGAAATTTTATTGGTGATATAGGGTGACATCCTACACACGTCTTCCAGACATACACACACGGGCACCCCCCTCCCCTGCACACACACGTTTGTATGCTTACAGCACATGCTGTGCCCTCCCAGAAAAACAATTCTAAATCCGCCTATGGATATATCTGCTATCAAATAATGAACGTCACTTACCTCGAGAGTTCCTTGACATAATTTTGCAACAAGGTTTCCAATATCTTATGTTATGCCTTCTTGTTGAATATCAGAGTCTGAAAGTTTTGCACGTTTCACTCTCGCAATTCGGATGGAATTCCTCTGAATTTAAATCGACCTTTTCTGAGGTTCTATTTGTGGAAGGTGAAACTTCAACTTCCATATTTTGTTTATTTTGGAAATAATCTAATAATGTATTTTCCCTCTTTTCTCTATCCATCTTTAGTTCCACGTCAAAAATCTATTACACACGCAGAAACGTAACACACAACACGATCACTTTGACTTGCTACCTTGCAGACTGCAACTCGCTACAACCCCAGTGAACACCAGGACTTGGGACAAAGATACGGGGCGAGTGTTTGTGGTTCCGGGAAGTGGAACAGCTTGGTCCAGCTCAAACTACTTCACTAGTGTTGACAGCAACCAGTAGTGTCAGTGTCAGTAGTGTTTGCAACTGCTAAATTATTTACGCAGAAATTCAAGTGAGATCTTTCACAAATTTTACAAGAAAATTCAATAAACTGAAGGCTGGAAATTGGTTGAGAAAAAAAATATGTAATTTGTAAAGAGCACAAGAGTAAATCGTATAATATTTTGGCATATTAATTGTTTTAATTTTGTTTATGAAACTGACTGGGCCTGTTGGGCTATATAACGAATCCCTCCCTTCCTCCCGGCATGCTATTGTACAAAACATCGCTTGCCTCCTTCGTAAAACCATGCTTTGCTACTGCCTGCAACAATTATTATTATTATTATAATTATTGATATTTTGAAATAAATATGCATCCAGGTGCGATATAAGATTTTGGCTTACTTTGCCTACTAATTGTAGTGATTCAAATCTCACAGAGCTTTGCTCTGCTGGCATAAATGGTATAAGAAGGGAAAAGAAAGAAAGGGAAGTTAGCAGCACTGTCGTAACAGGAAAGGGAGGGTCATTCTCTTAAGAGGGTCATCCTGGGTGAAAGAAAAGGGAGGAGGGATTCCTTCAGTTTGCATTCCAAGGGTTACGGCTCTTTTCTTGACCATACTGAGAAGGGAATTCTCCTTCCTTTTCAGTGACTAAGGAATGAATGAGTGCCTGTGCATTTCTGACACTCAACTCCAATATTATCAAAAGTAATTGAAGAAGCAAATACATTTCTCATTGCCAAAATGTAAACATTTTACAATTTTGGCAATTTGGTACTCAAACCATTTATGAAATAAAATTTATGTCACTTTTGCTTTGAATTTTTTTAAATGGCAAAACCAATGGGGGTTTTTAATCCTACCCCTGTGCACGCCACTGCTTGGAAGCCATGTGCCCAGTATCCAGTTGAATGTGGCACCAAGCCCAATGTGTTTACAGCATTGCGGGAATAAGTGATTGCATCTGGTACAAACAAGCTCCTCTCCAGCAAATGTTTGCTGAAGGCATTCATTTTAGTGGTGACAAAAAATGGAGACAAATGTTGTACCGTGACTCCTGTGTTCTTTGTCTCATGTTGGAGAGCTTCAGTGAAATTCTTCATGAACACCTGCTTCAAGAAATGATTGACATACAATTATTTGGAATTTACATGCTGCAAAAATATTACCAAAAGCAAACATACTAGAATTATTACAAATGTGGTATACAATTAGAACTTTCTTCATTATTTGCAATGTCCTGGATATCATACTCTGTGCCAATATACACATACAGTCAACACCACTTGAAATGAATCCCTGAGGACCCAGATAAATGATTCACTATATCCGAAGTCCACTAAAACCAAAATACTTTCCCTTATTCTGAATTGAAGTTAGTAGTGACACAGGAAATAAAAGACCCAAGGCATAAGTAGTTTAACACAATACAACCACTTGTCCATTATCACAGCCATGAGCCACTTTCCATTCCATTTCAATTGCTTCTTATGTTAGCAAAGCAAAAACACACAGGAAACTGTTTCTTCAAGTTAACATAATGTTTTGAAGAACTGTACACTTACTTATGATACTAACAATGGGGTGATTTTTCATGGACATTTCATTTTTACATTCACTAAAACCGAAGTTGAGGTTTCACTACAAACCAAATTTGAAATGTACAAGGGCCGCTCAAGGTGAGACTTTTATTTCTGGGGAAAAAATGGAAAGTCCTACAAGCACAAAATTATGTCACTTTCTTAAAGTATTCTCCCTGCGTGACCAGAGGGAGTAGCCATGTAACGTTCTTTCCTTTAAATTAACTTGCAGAAACACAAACATTGGGGGAATGTGATTCCCAGTTGCACTAATTGCCATAATCATTGTGACATTGTTTCTATGTTCACCAGATGTCACACTACCAATCTGCCTTATTCCTTTTGGAGCTACAATTTTTCATGGAGTTTGAACCACATACATTCCAGTCTTGTCACAGTTCCAAATTCATTCAGGGGAGATCGGTTCAAAGTGGTGATGAACACTTTCAACATTGTCAAGAATAAGCCTACATTTGTTTTGTTAAAACTGGTCACCCTTCCAAAAGATGTAACTCGTTATAGATTATAAAATTCAACATTTATATATTTTTCTAAAATATATGTGGTACACCATATTTAATCCATTAGATGAAGGAAAGGAAGTATTATGGGGCAGGGTTGCCCACAGCCAGGTTTGCGGACACAGGTTGAGTGTACCCTTGAGTATAGAAGGTATGGAGGGAGCCTGAGCTTGCATTCTGGATGAGGGAAATGAAGCCGTGAGGGGAAGGGGGTGAGGTAAAACCACCATCTTAGGTAGCACCATTGTTACAGCTGATACATGGTGGCAGTAGGGATTTGAGCATGGAATGTCAGTTTATAGTGTATAATTTCTGTACATAATGGTAACATTGCGAATAGACAATAAATGAGAAACTACGTCTCTGTGTGCAGCTTTCGGATGCAACAATACAAGTGACAGAACATTTTAAAAAGCAAGGAATTAAGAACCACCATGTAGATTATATTCTACATGTAAATATGTTTACAGCATATTATACATGCATGTCTGTTATGTTTCATTAATGGCATGCATAAAATTTAAAATTGTGATGTATCTGAATATCAAAAATCATTCGCATGTTACCTAAAGATAAATATTAGAAATGTGCACATGCATGCAAAATAAACTACGTTGCAATCTTTGAGGGATGTAAATTCATTGAAAGAACAGGGAGACTTCAGACATGCGACAAGAGACAATTGTCGCTTGGAAACCAACTACCAGAAATAAATGAGACCTTCCAAACTGAAGCTGCATGTGTCACTCGAACTGGGCCGTTTTCTCAATACCGTCCATCGTGTCGCCTCGGTCTGTTTGTACCGCATGCACGGTGAATGTTTTGCTTTAGACTGAAGGGGTCCGTCGCTTGTCACCTTCCATAAGGGAGCTTTCAGATCGAGGCGACATATGTTGCGTGGGAACCGACAGAACGTTTAACATGATGCGTAATTTTGATGATTTAATTCTATTGGCAATATTATTGTACTTCATAGTAACACCTTACACATTACCCGATAAAACAGAAAAAAAATAATGTCAAATCGCATTTCTAACTTCTTGTCGCAGAACAATTTTACTCTAGGAAGTGAAATTTGCACTTAAGATAAAATCCATGTAATTATTGCTATGCATTACTAAAATAATTATACAGTATTTACCCAAGCAGAGGGGGCGAGTTCTTTGAACGAGGCGCTTTATTATATTCTCGACCCAACCTTAGGAATTTCTATCTAAGGTTCTGTATGTGTCTCGTGAAACAATAATTGAATCGGTCACAAGAACAAGTCAGTTTTGAATTTTTTATCTTAAGTTGTATTACAATTCGTGTTAAATATTTTTTTAAAAAAATCTTATTCTCCGCATGCAAACAATGTTTAAATGCATATTTACATAATTTACTTTATGACATTTGAAATTAACTTAAGCATTTAACCAATCAATGCTTATTTCGAAAATTTGAACAATACAAAAATATGGACTGTTTAACAGACTATTGTATTCAAATAAAAAGCAATTAATTACGTATTCATCCAAACTATTGGAGGGAAATTATGATAAACGGTTTTGGGGGTAATGTGCCCACTGTTTGGGGGCCATTCCTGTTTACGGGGAAACTGATCAAGTATAGTAGTAATTGAAGCTTTAAAAAGTTGGTTTCAGTAGATATGATGTCGTAATTAAATATTTTATGGGGATTGTGACTAGATTTGGGGGTCATTAGTCTTGGGGGGATGAGCATCCCTGCAAGGTACACTTCTGTTCACAGAAAGTGGCACACTCGTTTGAGTTGAAGTCCAGCTTCCGGTCTGGCAGTACAGCTGAAGTAAGTGTTCGGAAACCAGCAGTGTTGCTTGCTATCAAACATTTTAACCACATGCTGGGAATTTTGTGTCTCTCAGACTCAAAGAAAGGGCAAACCGAAAGATTGCAGCGTAAATATTAATTAACTGGACTGTCCACGTCTACATTGAAAGTAATGCAAATGCGAGAAATTCGTGAAAAATATATTTAAAAAAACAACGCATTTTTGACGTTTGTGAAGAAGTGGTTATCACAATGCATTAGAATGCGAGGTCCCCGGTTTCGAATTTGGCCTGAGCATGGGTGTTCTTTTTGAGTCTCTCTTCATCGTTGCGAGTAGCCGAAAATGGAAGAAAAGCAACACTAAATAACGAAGAAAAACGCAATTTGAATAAGCGAGACGGAAATAGTGCTGCTGTAATTCCTGAAAAATGATGGAAAAAAAAAAAAAAACCTTTTCTTTCGGAGAAAGTGTTATCCTAGCCCGGGAGAAGGCTTGAAGAATATATAAACTCCTTCCCCACCCACTTTGGCATACAGAATCGCAAAGTCGGCACTGAATATGCGATGGGAAAAATAATAGAAATCCGAAGGAAGAAGAGTTTATGTCACAGCCAGGGAGGCACATGAGAGGAGGTACCCCTCCCCCACAAACACACACACATCAGTCATCCAGGCTATTAACAATAGTGATAATTGAAGCTTTAAAAAGTTGGTTTCAGTAGGTATGATGTCGTAATTAAATACTTTATGGGGAGTGTGACTTGATTTGGGGGGGGTCATTAGTCTCGGGGGGGGGATGAGCATCCCTGCAAGGTACTACAACAGTCTCCCCTACTCTCTCTCTCTCTCTCTCTCTCTCTCTCTCTCTCTCTCTCACACACACACACACACACACACACACACACACCTTACCATCTTAATACCTTTGATCCCATCAAAATAAATTTCGAAATTTACCTTGTGTTATTCCACTTGGATTGAAAATAGTGCTACTTAACTTTGATGCTGCATAAACATTCATTAGTGGCAGAGGCTGCAATTCTGCTCCAGAAGAGACGTTTACAATCGTCCCTCGCCCTCGTTCCTTCATCTGAGGCAAAATCATGTGCGTCATCATAGTTGTTGCTCCAATGTTCACATTCATTATGCTCCACAGTTCCCTTTCTGGAACTTCATCCACATACATGGGGTATGTGTATTGACAACCTACATTGTTAACTGAAAGAAAAGAAACACCTCAGTACATATGGATACTATCAAAGTTCAGATAAGAGGTATGCCATGCAAGTGGTTAAGTTTCATGAAGTGATCTCGCCATCAACTCTGTCTTGGGAATGTGTGGAGCAAGGCCGTTCTTAATCGTATGGAAAGGGAGTGAGCGGAGCAAAGCAAGTCGTGTCCTCTGAAGTCATTTCTTGCACAGAGACTTATTTTCGTTCACTTGCTCCAGAGATTCCCAGGACAGAGAGTGTATACCAGTTGCGTAGCGCAGTTGTCCCTGAATCCCCCCCTAAGTAATATATTGGGAGCCTCTTAGTGTAACGAAATATCGAGAATACTATTACGTATGTATCATTGATGTAAGTAGTTAGCCATAGTCTCCTCCATACAATTGTACCAAACATTTAATTTTATCCAAAATAGCCTACTTTCCCATTTTTTGTTATCGAATTATACATATATCATACATATCAGTGTGCTAGCTTCTGGGAACGAAATCAGAATCACCGATTAGAAATTGATGATATGAATCTCTTTGATAAGTGATAAGAACAAAAAAGGGGGGATCCCAACCTCCATCCGCATACATTCAGAGGTATACGTTTATCGTCCTGGTGCCTTTAAATAAAAACCTCAGAATTGTGGTTCCCCCGTTTTTCTTCTGTTCTTTATTTGTGTTAGCACATCGCGCTACAACGCCAGGGGTCCCGGGTTCGAATCCCGCCCTGGGCATGGATGTTTGTGAGTGTCCATTGATCAATTTCATCATATCATCTATCATCACTCATCCCCATCTTTGCAAATTAGCCAAAAGTGGCACAAAAGCGAAGTAAAATAAAGCAAACTAACCAATCAATCAATTTATTTATTTGTTTTATTTCACTTTGATTTACAATAGTTGATTAGTTTACAATGTATGGTGATATGGATTGTTTGTTTGTGTCTGAAGTTGTACTTAAGATATACATAAAGATAATATACAGGGTGATTCTTATAGAACCGGCCTGATGAATTTGCTAATAATGATGCAGGTGATGCACATAACCACTCACAATTACGACATAATAATCCGTTGGCTGTGCTGAGTCGAATGGTATGCGGATTTTCCGACAGGTGGCAGCACTTATGCTACAAGGTTAACCCTTACCCGACACACCTAAAAAACACACTTAAGAGCCCGTATCAGCGTCGCTCGAAAAAAGCAGCGGACAGATGTCATTTATTTTTCCTAGTCTTACCAATATTGATTCCATTTCCCCCTTCGAAGGCAAATCCATTGAATGGGAGACCTTTGCTGGAGGGAGGGGTTGGGCGAAGCAGACCACAAGGTTCCCTGTCCGCTACTCTCCCCCCGCTCAAGAGTCTGACCATAACAGGTTTCCTGTTACAAGACAAAACTTTTTCCGAGTGTCTGAAAGAAGAAAAAACATAGACGAGAAAAACACACATTGACGAACATCGCAATACAACTGAGAGCCAAGGACTATTTAGGGGAGGCGGGGTGTCCAGGGAGTCCGAATCTTCCACGAGAGACTTACGAAGTACTAAAATTAAATAATATAAATATGCTTGTTTTGTTTAGCATCTGTCGTATAATCGAGAGACGTGTATTTCCGTCAAACATATTCTAAGGGAAGGATTACATTGGGGTCAAACAACTTTGGATGACTGTATCAAATAAGATTTATGCACACCACTACTTAAGCAATATGATTAAATATTAAATTAAGAGCTTTTCATTTCATCAAATGGATCTAACATCCTTTTTCGTTATTCAAACAATATTCAATTCCTTATCTGTTTCACAATCACCTTGACAGGGCAGTTGTTTTTATACAAATTGAAGCGATCTGAACTATTCATGAGCTAGATAATGAATATGTGCGGTTATATTCCTATTCATATGCCGTCTTTTTCCCATTCATGTAATAACAATATAATTAATATTTTAATTATTAATTTAATATTACAGTTATTTTAATTTGTTTTTTATTATTAGAAGAAGGTACCAACATCATAGGCGTGCGCAGACTCTCTAATAAGGGGGGGGGGGGGCAAAAGCCTTGAAAATTCAGTCAGATCGGGAAAGAAAACCTCATTTTATCTCACTGTTTTAGTTTTTTGCATTGATGTGATATATATATATATATATATATACCTAGGTATTAACATATTATTTAAATACATTACGTAATCTATTCATCCGCCCCTTAACAAACCAACAGCAAAAATTATATAGATTGTCTCTGAAATGTGAGCGCTCGTTTTCCTCCAAACCAAACTGTCATAGCAGCAATCGTCTGCATTACTTATTTGTTCTTACTTTCTCTCTGGTAATTTACAATGTATTGTAGAAAAGAAACTGCGAGCAAGAAAATTTTTTGGTCCAAATTTTTGAAAGTTGAAAACAGGATTGATTTAATAGGGCGCAAAAAATTTCATGGGACGGCATGGCATTCTCTTTTACTATTTTTCTCAATCAGATTGTTCGGCGCCCAGGGCCAATTCCCGCTACTTCCTAGCTACGGCTCGGAAGTTGACAAGACTGCAAGAAAAGCAGGTACCGCGAGCGAAGCGAGAAAGAAAATTTTACGAAATGTATTTTTATTTGTATAAAATTTAAAGTCGAGGGGACAATTGTCCCTCTGTAACCCCCTGCAAGTGATCCTGACCGTCTGGAAGAAATAATGCAAGATGGACGTGAAAACTAATTCCGTCTTGAGTATCCTTTTGTCCTGCTACTAGTATAGATTCTGCTAGTCTTGCTTTTTTTTACTTCAATGTATGCCCCCCCCCCTATAATTGATTTCCGTCCAAGGTTGGAAAAAGGCAAAAGGCAATGCCCCCCTGTCCCCTTGTGGTTGCGCCATTTCCTTTTAGAGTATAATATTGTTTAATAACAGCGACAATATTGCTCTCCACAAAATTTCTAGGTGAAAGTATAATAATATAGGGGCATGGATCGTCTGGGAGGGTGGCAAGGATGACCACACCTCGAAAACGAAGGTCAACCTAAAAGTATATATTTCACAAGTATAATTATATTTCAGTCATAGTAATTTACATTAATTATTATGTAATATGCTAAGACAGGTTCGTATATGCGTATTTAAAAACTAAATTTAATTACTCAGGGGTTCAGAAAAGAATACAAGATATACAGGTAACGGCAGTAGCGGCGAGGGGGACAGTCGGCCCCCACTTTTCGCCACTTTTGTCCCCCCACTATGCTAAACCGTACAGTATCTACAATGGGAAATATACTGTCCCCCCTCCTCGGTTTTGGAACCCAAAACCTTTACCTTTACCTTTACCACTGGGTAAAGGTAAAGTTAAAGTTCCCTGTGCATATAGCACCGTGCCATGACGTCCACTTGGAACACACCAATGTGTTTATATATGAGTTGTTGAGGGACTTTTGAATCACCCTCTAGGCTCTTAGATGTGACTTTGTCAACATGAGATCAAGAACTTCACACACACACATGCATTATAATATACATACAGACACACAAACACACACACATATTATATATAGAGCGTAGAGGGTATGTTTGTGTTTATGTTTGTGTATGGTAGGTTGGTAGAGGGGAGCCTTTGGTTCGTTGTTGATCCATGCAGATCTGCAGCTGCCACCTCCAACCACGATTTTACGTACAACACGTTGTAATAATCTTGCGATCTTATAAAAGCAGGAAATGTACTTGAACATTGCAATGGCCTTGCCCTAAGGGAAGTTTTATA
Organism: Lepisma saccharinum; assembly: GCF_977018435.1. Taxonomy (NCBI): domain Eukaryota; kingdom Metazoa; phylum Arthropoda; class Insecta; order Zygentoma; family Lepismatidae; genus Lepisma; species Lepisma saccharinum. The sequence goes on from NC_139230.1 coordinate 142,846,575, forward strand.
ATGTAAAATATTACGTAAGATAGCTTCTACTTCTTTAATTTTCGATCGCAAGGCGTCTACCGTACTATAAAAATCTGGGGGCTACAGGGAGCTTAGATCTGTTGTTGGGGTTTCATCCCCCCTAACCTCCTTGTAGCGCCGTCCCTGGCTGTATGTATTTCGTCCAATGAGTACAAGCTAGCAAAACTGTGAATTTCAACAAGTTTGTAGATAATTCTGCAGCTGTTCATAAAAACAGACGTACGCGTATTTTATTAGTTTCTTGCTGTGGTTCATTTTCCCATTTCAGCAAAAAAGTATTCACACTCTTTGCATACGGTGAGTAAATGTGGGGGAAGGAAGAAGTTCCCCCTTAATAGTCTCACTTAGAAATTTAGTGCAGAGGAATCTAATAACCGTTCTTAAACAACATTATGCTTTTATAGAAATAAAAGTACAGTATATACTATTTTCAAACCTACGAAAGTTCTAAGTAACTACGTAAGGAAAGGGTAGTGAATTACTTCCTATGTAATTGGACTCTCCCACTAGCAAATTTCTTATTAACACCTCCACATATTTCATTATTTAGTTGTATTATCTGTATGTGTCTGCAGAATAAATTGCCCATATATTGCACATGAATAAATTATGTGTAGTTGTTTTGAATTTGCGGTACTAAACCACGTTAGTAGTATCTGACTGAGCTAAGGACACTTTTCTTCGTGGGTGGTCCTTTATTTGCACGTACTTATAACTAATTTGCACGGGTTTTAATTAATTCGCTTGTACTTATAACTAATTTGCACGGGTTTTAATTAATTTGCATGTATTTAGAATACTTTACATTTATGTATTTGCATGTTTATAACTTTTATGAATATATAATTATTTATTTTATGAAAAATATGTATATAGAAGGTAATTAGAGGTACTAAACGCTATGCATATGTTTTTATATTCATTACTGCAAAGTATGTAATGTATAAATCGATAATATTAATGTTTATAATATTGAAAATAAGTTTTCTATGGTTTATGAACCGCTATGAACGGTGGTAATGGCTGTAGGTACAGGTTCAATTACGATTGGGGACGGTCCCGGTACTCGAACCCGCGATATGTAATATTATTAATTAGTACTATGTAATAATGTATGTTATTATGGTATGAAACACGGTGGTGCAACACGCTAGACAGAATACTGTCTCAGAATCTGAACTCCGCGCAGGTAGAGGAGAAAGGAATTTGGGGGAAGAGCGGTCAAGGTCAAATGACGTCAGAACGTCAGAACAAAGGAAGAAGCTGATTCACCAATCAGAGAACGCGGCGGTAGATTTTCAGAACCGGTTTTTTCAAGGTTAACCAGTACGCAAGAACAGGGGAAAGCTATGCAATACTGTAGGGCAGGGGAGGTATTCAACCAGACAACAAAGGATGTCTGAGAATGCGCAGCAAGGGTCAAATCTCTGAAGCTATGCGGTTTCCGCCGCCAATTAATATTCCGCTCAGGGTTGCCCCAAGGCACAGGACGCTTTAGCGCAGGTTTTTTTTATCTGTACTATGAAGAAGGGAGAGCTATTAGGGGCGGGGCCTACAGTTTTCACCATTTGCTTTTATCACGGGTAACGAACCTAGGACCCTTTGATTATTGATTTAGGTAGTAAATGTATGTTACTGTGTGCTATTTAACTTAATTTTGAGTTTATTTTTTTACCAAACTTTGACTTTATGTCAAACATTTTCACAGCTTATCCTTATTTTTACCAAAATAACACTATTTGTACTATTCAAGCAACATTTTTTATTAAATTTTGCATTCACAAAAAACATTTTTCAACTTTTAATTTATTATTTTACAATTTTATGTTAATTTTTTACCAAAATAACACTATTTGTACTATTCAGGCAACATTTTTATTAAGTTTTGGACTCACAAAGACATTTTTTCAACTTTTAACTTATTATTTTACAACTTTAAGTTAATTTTTTACCAAAATAACACTATTTGTACTATTCAAGCAACATTTTTTATTAAATTTTGCACTCACAAAAAACATTTTTTCAATTTTTAACTTATTATTTTACAATTTTATGTTAATTTTTTACCAAAATAACACTATTTGTACTATTCAGGCAACATTTTTATTAAATTTTGGACTCACAAAGACATTTTTTCAACTTTTAACTTATTATTTTACAACTTTAAGTTAATTTTTTACCAAAATAACACTATTTGTACTATTCAAGCAACATTTTTTATTAAATTTTGCACTCACAAAAAACATTTTTCAATTTTTAACTTATTATTTTACAATTTTATGTTAATTTTTTTACCAAAATAACACTATTTGTACTATTTAGGCAACATTTTTTATTAAATTTTGGACTCACAAAGACATTTTTTACAACTTTTTAACTTATTATTTACAATTTTGTACCTATTTTTAACCTAAATAACACTATTTATACTATTAAGGAAAGACTTTTAGTTATATTTTCGACACACAAAGTGTGTGTTCTCAACTTCTATCTGTTTATTTCACAAGTTTAGGCTTATTATTATTCAAATAACACAATTCAATCTGTTCAGGAAAGACTTTTAGTTACATTTTCGACACACTAAGTGTGTGTTCTCAACTTCTATCTGTTTATTAGGCTTATTATTACTCAAATAACATTATTTATACTATTCAGGCAACATTTTTTTATTAAATTTTGGACTCAGAAAGATATTTTTACAACTTTTTAACTTATTATTTTACAAGTTTATACCTATTTTTAACCTAAATAACACTATTTACACTATTCAGGAAAGACTTTTAGTTACATTTTCGGCACACAAAGTGTGTGTTCTCAACTTTTATTTGTTTATTTTACAAGTTTAGCCTAATATTTTCTCAAATGACACTATTTATATTATTCAGGCACCATTTTTATTACATTTTGGACTCTCAAAGACACACACACACACAGAGCGAGAGAGAGAGAGAGAGAGAGAGAGAGAGAGAGAGAGAGATATATTTTTTCCAAGTTTACAGGATTATTCTCTAGTTTACTCAAATAACACAATTTAGATGTGTTTTGAATTATATTTTGGATGCAAAAGTATGTTTTGACAAGTTCTACCCTTTTATTTTACAAGTTTAGGCTTATTATTACTCAAATAACACAATTTAATCCAGTCAGGAAGGATTTGTTATTATATTTTGGATGCACAAAGAGAGGTTTTCAACTTTTTTATTGATTTTTTGCAGGGTATGTATTAATTTTTATTTATTTTGTTTTGTATCATATATACATTTACAAATTTTTAACTTAGAGTTTAGTATTTATTTAATTTTTTTCAAAAACACTAAAAAAAAGTACTTTTAGCTAAAATGTAACCCACAGAATATATTATTATTATTATTATTATTATTAGGGTTTACTGATTTCCACTATGCTATTTTTGGTTCTGTATTTCTATATGTATTTATTTAGGGCAGGTTACGCCTGCCACGTAGGAAAGTTTGTTTATTTTAGAGTTTGCTGAGTATTTTGTTACTGCTATACTAGGTAAAAGTTTTCTAAATATACCAGATAGAGCTCTATATACTTTTGTTTTTGCTATTTTGGAGATGATGCGATCAGCACCACTCTCCATCTGCTTTTTATTTTATGTACCCAATATTATTTTGAGGCTTAGTGAATTCTAGAGCCTATTTATGCAGGAGAGAGGACTTGAAAATTTTGATCTCAGACAACCCACAACTATTTGTCTGAGTATTTTAAAGGATATTTTATACTTATTATGTGCCACTAGAATATCAAAGCTTGCTTAATTTTTATGTCTGTAACGCATTTATTGTATTTCTAGCTAAGGCTTACTGGATAAAGTACACGAAATGTTTAACATTTCAACTATTTGCTTTTATACGAGGGCAATTTTTTAGTGTAACGAAAATTATGATGTGTCTATGAGGTCTGAAACCCCTTTACCGAGGGTCCATATTTGGACGCTTACTAATATTGTTTTTTCCCTTTACATATAACAATTTAACAATATAATTACAATACGAAGTTAACAGATGGCTTAGGGGCCTAGGTCCACTTTCCAAACTTTTTTACTATTCTAGAAGAATTATTTAGCTTTATAGCCTTTTTCAAGGTATTTTTGAAGTATTACTGGTTTTTTGGGTGCATCAACATTTGGGTTATTTCTATTTTCTTTATTATACGAGGCCACAATCACTATCTGAACACTGAAATTCTCTGATTGAAACTAAAACCTTAGGCTGTAACTAGGGATTTAGTATGTATATCGACAATTTATAGGACAACACGAACCTTACAAAGGATTGTAGGTGATGTAGGCCCACACGCCAGAGCTTTGTTAACCTGCAAGAAGCATTTACAGCTAATGCTACGAGGAAATGAGGTTGATTTTTTACTGTTTCACAAGAATGCTATTTTTTATACACCCAATATTTGCTTTTCAAGTAACTACATGTACCAGAAGCACTTACAGGCCAACTCTAACTAGACTTCAACTTATTCTATATCAGGTGCTAAATTTATAAAGAACTATGATTGTGTATATTTCTGAGGAAGTACGCAAAAGCAGATTACCCGATTAAAGTATCTGAAAAACAGATTTTTCTATGTAAGTATATTTTTATTGACTGGATTATTTAACAGATCAAACAGGAAGACTGCAAAATTCATTAAATGTAGTTCTATAGTATAGGTGGTTTCAGAGATATAAAAAGAACAAATATAAGATTTCGCTTTTTTTTTTTTGCTTCTGAGGCTAATCGCGACGCTAAGGGTAAATGGCCAGGAAATGTAACGGAGGAGAAACAATCCCAAAAGTTATGGGCTGCATGTAAGTTAATACCACAGAGATATTACAGTAGGTGTAGGTTCTTCCACCAGAACATTTCTATCATAATAATACTGGTTATGCTGTACTGTTAGCTAAAGATGCTGATATTTGAGAAACTTAAAAGCTTATTTGCAAAATTTTAGATAAATAATAATCTGTTAGACTGTAAACATATTTTATATCCATTCTGCAAAAGATCCGATGACAAAATTTAAAAATTGTTATCGTCCAGACACGGACTCGAACCCTGGACAGATAGGTTAAAAGCCTAACGCTATACCAACTAAGCTATCTGGGCACAAGGTATTCTTTTTTGAAAAGTTAGTTATGTTAAGAAATATATTGAAACACTTGAGAACACTTTTGGTCTGGTTCGACAGACAAGGAGACAACATTTCTAAATTTTTACAGACTGGGTGTATTTTTCCACTATAGAGGCCTTCACTATATGTAATTCAAAAGGCTAAAGTTCAGCTAGCTTCCAAAATTGAGGTAAAGATTGTGTTTTGCGAGATTAACAAGTTACAATTATATCCAGTTACGGACAAATAAAGCTAAAACTCTTAGATTTACTGTACTAGCCAAGTGTTAGTAATATTTTCTTCACTTTAGTACAAATACCAAAGAAATAGGTATATTTTATTTATAATTTGACAAAATGTACTAGTATTTAATTTACAAAGTTAGGTAAAAAGCAGTACTTTTTAAAAATATTGTTACTGCCTTCAAATTTTATGTTATTTAGCCACTAACAACTGATTTACACTGTTTGGCATCCTTTAAGTAGGAAAAGAAGGAATTATTTGTTTATTATTTTTACTTTATATTTATATTTATTTAAGAAAACAATTCTACAGTTTAACTTAATTTTAACAAATTGTTACTAATTTATATATCAAAGTTATGTTATTTAGAGTGTATCAAGGCGTATAAAGTTAATATTTGTACTTATCAGTTCAACTAACAATTATATTTTACACACAAAAGATGATGTTTACAGTTAAATTACTTGAATCAGAGAATAATATTTTACAGTAATTGATTCATTCAGCACTAGTCAGTACTTTTATGCTTCAGAAAGTTTTCTTAATTTTCTATTACGCATGCTATTTTGGGCTATTTTTAAAATGTATTTCAAAGGCAAACTGGTTTAATTTTCTACTTATAATGCAAAGTTGACATAGTTTTCGCACAATGCATTGTACATTTGTTATATTCTCTACTTACAATTCAAATATTATGCTTATTTAATGTATAATTAACTAACTCTCTAGCCTTCTTAAACCCGAAGGTTCATGGCTGCAGCAACACATGCCTTTCATCTGTCCCTGTCCTGAGCAAGATCTATATACTCCTTTCCTTCCCTACCAATTTCCTTTTGGTCCATCTCTACATTATCCCTCCATCTTTGTTTTGGTCTTTCTATTGGTCTTTTACCATCAGGTTTCCCAACAAGAATCCTGTATACTCTTTTTCCTCTCCCATTTGTACCACAGGATCTACACACCTAAGTCTTTTTGATTTAATCATTCTAATAATATCTGGACATGAATACAAATTATGTACTTCCAAATTATGTAACCTTCTCCACTCATCTGTCTCCTCATCTGTTTTAGGTCCAAATATTTTCCTAAGGATTTTATTTTCAAATACTCTCAATTTATGTTCCTTTTTCAATGTAAGGGACCAAGTTTATTTACTGTATTTAACTTTTATTTTTTGTAATTAACAAAAATTAAAAGCTTATACTGTAGTTATTATATCTTTTTCTATCAGCTTATTTTGAAATTAATATTATTAGGTATAGTCTTTGATTTATAACTATATTGCTTTTTTATCAATTTATCTAAGAGTACACGCAGACAAACACATGTGTTCACACTTTTATGTAAATAGATATGCCATTTTTCAATATTTTAGTATGAAGATTGCACTTTAGCTATTTAAGCAAGGGTAGGAAAGGTAGGATTTCTGAGAATTTGTTGCAGGATTTTGTTGTCCAAGTATAGATGAGAACTGAGCTGGGAGACTGTTTTGAACTTTTTCATGAGAGTTTCCATGTGAACTGTATGCAAATTGAGCACTATTGACTGTGCATGCATCCAAATTTTGCTGTTATTTTACATCAAGTCTGTGAGACTGTAGTCAGTTTTCCCATTTCAAGTAGTTTTTATTGATTGTATTTGTATATGTTGTGGGGACTTAGCAGTTTTATGTTATGAGTCAGTTTGTTGTAGAATATTTTTACATGATTGTTTTGAGATATTGAGTGTCTGCTGTTTTACTTGTAATTATTTTCCTTCTTGTGTTGTGTATTTGACCATATTTTGTCCAAGTTCGTAGTATTTAGAATAATTGTTATTGACTTGTAGATGTAGGGAGTAATAATCCTTTGCAAGATGCCCTATACTTTAGTCTGAATATTATTCTTAGTGTTCACTTTTGAAGCCTTAGTATTCTGGTAGTATTATTAATGTAGAGGTAAATTAGGCTGAAACGTAGGCATTTTTTCTGATAAATTATACTCACTTAGTTGTTTCAGCAGGTAGAAGTTGCATGATGGTTTACTGCTGATGATGTTCATTTGCTCTTCTTATGTACTACGTATGATGTAGCTTACTTGAGTAACTGGAATTTTCTACTGAAAAAAGGATTGCTTGTCTATTTTATTCTTATGTTGTTGAGTTTGTCCATAAGCAAGCCATGTTTTTTACTCTATCCTATGCCTTGGAAGAATCTAGATATATTGTGTTTGCAGTTTTATGTTTCCCTAAGGTTTCAGCTATGTAGTTTTAAACTGTGCTATGGGTGTGACTATTAATTTCTCTTTCTGGATGCCACGTTGGTTCCTGTGTATTCCTCTTGCTGCTTGAATTTGACTTAGGTTGTTTGCTTTTTTCTTAGATCTTTATTTGTTCAGTATTTTTTATTTTTTTAATATTCTTTTACATAAAAAATTCAAAGTACATTGTTAAAGTCAAAGTGTGTTAAAATTCAATTTTTCAAAGTTAAAGTTTTAAAAATACAATTTTCTAAAATTAAAAGTTATAATAGTACATTTTTCTTAGTAGAGGTTTTTATACTAGGGTAAATTGTTTTGTTGTTAAAGTAAAATATGTTAGTTAATGTAAAATTAAAGTAATTAAAATTCAATTTTTCAAAGTTAAAGTTTTAAAAATACAATTTTCTAAAATTAAAAGTTATAATAGTACATTTTTGTTAGTAGAAGTTTTTATACTAGAGTATATTATTTTGTTGGTGGCCGCGGTGGCTCAGTCGGTAACGCGTCTGACTACCATGCTAAAGGTCCCGGGTTCGATCCCCGGCCGGTTCAAATCCGGGAACTTTTCTAACGGTGAAAGCGGCCCCGGCGCCCACCCAGCGTCGAATAACATGGGTACCTGGGGGAAACCCTGGGGGGTAAAGGCGGTCAGGGGCGTGATGCTGATCACATCACCCCCACTCACGACCGGATCAAGAAAGTGTGGGGCGTTACCCCCACACCCCCTATACGCCTTCATGGCGTGGTGCTATGCACAGGGGAACACTTTACTTTTTTTTTACTTTTGTATATTATTTTGTTGTTAAAGTAAAATATGTTAGTTAATGTAAAATTAAAATAATTAAAATTCAATTTTTCAAAGTTAAAGTTTTAAAAATACAATTTTCTAAAATTAAAAGTTATAATAGTACATTTTTGTTAGTAGAAGTTTTTATACTAGAGTATATTATTTTGTTGTTAAAGTAAAATATGTTAGTTAATGTAAAATTAAAATAATTAAAATTCAAAAAAATAAAAAATACTGAACAAATAAAGATCTAAGAAAAAAGCAAACAACCTAAGTCAAATTC